>NW_026895555.1:0-16280 GCF_033153095.1 Gastrolobium bilobum | reverse complement strand
TACAACACTTGTATTTATTTTTTCTTTTATTCTCTCTCCAATAGAGAGAGAATAAAAAGAAATGAAAAGAAATGGTACAGAAAAAATAAAGCACACAAAAAGGGGGGGAAAAAGCACAAAGTGAAAAATTTATTAAAAATTATTATGTAGAGAGAGAAAAGAAAGAAAAGAAAAGAAATGGTACAGAAAAATAAAGCACACAAAAAGGGGAAAAGATAGCACAAAGTGGAAAAATTTATTATGATCCCCGTAATTGTGGTCCTTCCAATAAGAATATAACACTTGTATTTCTTTTTCTTTTTCTTTTTTTTCTTTTATTCTCTCTCCAATAGAGAGAGAAAGAAAAAGAAAAGAAAAGAAATGGTACAGAAAAAATAAAGCACACAAAAAGGGGAAAAGATAGCACAAAGTGGAAAAATTTATTATGATCCCCGTATTTGTGGTCCTTCCAATAAGAATGCAACACTTGTATTAAAAATTATTATGATCCTCGTATTTGTGGTCCTTCCAATAAGAATGCAACACTTGTATTTATTTTTTTTATTTTTCTTTTTTCTCTCTCCAATAGAGAGATAAAGAAAAAAAATGGTAAAAAAAAAATAAAGCACACAAAAAGGGGAAAAGATAGCACAAAGTGGAAAAATTTATTATGATCCCCGTATTTGTGGTCTTTCCAATAAGAATACAACACTTGTATTTATTTTTTCTTTTTATTCTCTCTCCAATAGAGAGAGAAAGAAAAAGAAAAGAAAAGAAATGGTACAGAAAAAATAAAGCACACAAAAAGGGGAAAAAAAGCACAAAGTGGAAAAATTTATTATGATCCCCGTAATTGTGGTCCTTCCAATAAGAATACAACACTTGTATTTTTTTTTCTTTTTTTCTCTCTCCCATAGAGAGAGAAAAAAAAATGGTACAGAAAAATTAAAGCACACAAAAAGGGGAAAAGATAGCACAAAGTGGAAAAATTTATTATGATCCCCGTAATTGTGGTCCTTCCAATAAGAATATAACACTTGTATTTCTTTTTCTTTTTCTTTTTTTTCTTTTATTCTCTCTCCAATAGAGAGAGAAAGAAAAAGAAAAGAAAAGAAATGGTACAGAAAAAATAAAGCACACAAAAGGGGAAAAGATAGCACAAAGTGGAAAAATTTATTATGATCCCCGTATTTGTGGTCCTTCAAATAAGAATGCAACACTTGTATTTATTTTTTCTTTTTCTTTTTTTTCTTTTTTTCTCTGTCCAATAGAGAGAGAAAGAAAAAAAAAGAAATGGTTCAGAAAAAATAAAGCACACAAAAAGGGGAAAAGATAGCACAAAGTGGAAAAATTTATTATGATCCCCGTAATTGTGGTCCTTCCAATAAGAATATAACACTTGTATTTTTTTTTCTTTTTCTTTTTTTTCTTTTTTTCTCTCTCCAATAGAGAGAGAAAGAAAAAAAAAAGAATGAAATGGTACAGAAAAAATAAAGCACACAAAAAGGGGGAAAAAAAGCACAAAGTGGAAAAATTTATTAAAAATTATTATGATCCTCGTATTTGTGGTCCTTCCAATAAGAATGCAACACTTGTATTTATTTTTTTTTCTATTTTTTTCTCTCCAATAGAGAGATAAAGAAAAAAAATGGTAAAAAAAAAATAAAGCACACAAAAAGGGGAAAAGATAGCACAAAGTGGAAAAATTTATTATGATCCCCGTATTTGTGGTCTTTCCAATAAGAATACAACACTTGTATTTATTTTTTCTTTTATTCTCTCTCCAATAGAGAGAGAATAAAAAGAAAAGAAAAGAAATGGTACAGAAAAAATAAAACACACAAAAAGGGGAAAAAAAGCACAAAGTGGAAAAATTTATTAAAAATTATTATGATCCCCGTAATTGTGGTCCTTCCAATAAGAATACAACACTTGTATTTTTTTTTCTTTTTTTCTCTCTCCCATAGAGAGAGAAAAAAATGGTAAAGTAGAAATGGTACAGAAAAAATAAAGCACACAAAAGGGGAAAAGATAGCACAAAGTGGAAAAATTTATTATGATCCCCGTAATTGTGGTCCTTCCAATAAGAATGCAACACTTGTATTTATTTATTCTTTTTCTTTTCTTCTCTCTCCAATAGAGAGAGAAAGAAAAAGAAAAGAAAAGAAATGGTACAGAAAAAATAAAGCACACAAAAAAGGGAAAAGATAGCACAAAGTGGAAAAATTTATTATGATCCCCGTAATCAATAAGAATGCAACACTTGTATTTATTTTTCTTTTTCTTTTTTTGGTTTTTTTCTCTGTCCAATAGATAGAAAGAAAAAAAAAAAGAAATGGTTCAGAAAAAATAAAGCACACAAAAAGGGGAAAAGATAGCACAAAGTGGAAAAATTTATTATGATCCCCGTAATTGTGGTCCTTCCAATAAGAATATAACACTTGTATTTTTTTTTCTTTTTCTTTTTTTTCTTTTATTCTCTCTCCAATAGAGAGAGAAAGAAAAAGAAAAGAAAAGAAATGGTACAGAAAAAATAAAGCACACAAAAGGGAAAAGATAGCACAAAGTGGAAAAATTTATTATGATCCCCGTATTTGTGGTCCTTCAAATAAGAATGCAACACTTGTATTTATTTTTTCTTTTTCTTTTTTTTCTTTTTTTTTCTCTCTCCAATAGAGAGAGAAAGAAAAAAAAAAGAAATGGTTCAGAAAAAATAAAGCACACAAAAAGGGG
Organism: Gastrolobium bilobum; assembly: GCF_033153095.1. Taxonomy (NCBI): domain Eukaryota; kingdom Viridiplantae; phylum Streptophyta; class Magnoliopsida; order Fabales; family Fabaceae; genus Gastrolobium; species Gastrolobium bilobum. Next base: position 13,568 of record NW_026895555.1, on the reverse strand, counting down.
AAAAGATAGCACAAAGTGGAAAAATTTATTATGATCCCCGTAATTGTGGTCCTTCCAATAAGAATATAACACTTGTATTTTTTTTTCTTTTTCTTTTTTTGCTTTTTTTCTCTCTCCAATAGAGAGAGAAAGAAAAAAAAAGAAAAAAATGGTACAGAAAAAATAAAGCACACAAAAAGGGGGAAAAAAGCACAAAGTGGAAAAATTTATTAAAAATTATTATGATCCTCGTATTTGTGGTCCTTCCAATAAGAATGCAACACTTGTATTTATTTTTTTTTATTTTTCTTTTTTCTCTCTCCAATAGAGAGATAAAGAAAAAAAATGGTAAAAAAAAAATAAAGCACACAAAAAGGGGAAAAGATAGCACAAAGTGGAAAAATTTATTATGATCCCCGTATTTGTGGTCTTTCCAATAAGAATACAACACTTGTATTTATTTTTTCTTTTATTCTCTCTCCAATAGAGAGAGAATAAAAGAAAAGAAAAGAAATGGTACAGAAAAAATAAAACACACAAAAAGGGGAAAAAAAGCACAAAGTGGAAAAATTTATTAAAAATTATTATGATCCCCGTAATTGTGGTCCTTCCAATAAGAATACAACATTTGTATTTTTTTTTCTTTTTTCTCTCTCCCATAGAGAGAGACAAAAAAATGGTACAGAAAAAATAAAGCACACAAAAGGGAAAAGATAGCACAAAGTGGAAAAATTTATTATGATCCCCGTATTTGTGGTCCTTCAAATAAGAATGCAACACTTGTATTTATTTTTTCTTTTTCTTTTTTTTCTTTTTTTCTCTCTTCAATAGAGAGAGAAAGAAAAAAAGAAATGGTTCAGAAAAAATAAAGCACACAAAAAGGGGAAAAGATAGCACAAAGTGGAAAAATTTATTATGATCCCCGTAATTGTGGTCCTTCCAATAAGAATATAACACTTGTATTTTTTTTCTTTTTCTTTTTTTGCTTTTTTTCTCTCTCCAATAGAGAGAGAAAGAAAAAGAAAAGAAAAGAAATGGTACAGAAAAAATAAAGCACACAAAAAAGGGAAAAGATAGCACAAAGTGGAAAAATTTATTATGATCCCCGTATTTGTGGTCCTTACAATAAGAATGCAACACTTGTATTTATTTTTCTTTTTCTTTTTTTTCTTTTTTTCTCTGTCCAATAGATAGAAAGAAAAAAAAAGAAATGGTTCAGAAAAAATAAAGCACACAAAAGGGGAAAAGATAGCACAAAGTGGAAAAATTTATTATGATCCCCGTAATTGTGGTCCTTCCAATAAGAATATAACACTTGTATTTTTTTTTCTTTTTCTTTTTTTTCTTTTTATTCTCTCTCCAATAGAGAGAGAAAGAAAAAGAAAAGAAAAGAAATGGTACAGAAAAATAAAGCACACAAAAGGGAAAAGATAGCACAAAGTGGAAAAATTTATTATGATCCCCGTATTTGTGGTCCTTCAAATAAGAATGCAACACTTGTATTTATTTTTTCTTTTTCTTTTTTTTCTTTTCGTCCTATAGAGAGAGAAAGAAAAAAAAAGAAATGGTTCAGAAAAAATAAAGCACACAAAAAGGGGAAAAGATAGCACAAAGTGGAAAAATTTATTATGATCCCCGTAATTGTGGTCCTTCCAATAAGAATATAACACTTGTATTTTTTTTCTTTTTCTTTTTTTGCTTTTTTTCTCTCTCCAATAGAGAGAGAAAGAAATGGTACAGAAAAAATAAAGCACACAAAAAGGGGGAAAAAAGCACAAAGTGGAAAAATTTATTAAAAATTATTATGATCCTCGTATTTGTGGTCCTTCCAATAAGAATGCAACACTTGTATTTATTTTTTTTTATTTTTCTTTTTTCTCTCTCCAATAGAGAGATAAAGAAAAAAAATGGTAAAAAAAAAATAAAGCACACAAAAAGGGGAAAAGATAGCACAAAGTGGAAAAATTTATTATGATCCCCGTATTTGTGGTCTTTCCAATAAGAATACAACACTTGTATTTATTTTTTTCTCTTCTCTCTCCAATAGAGAGAGAAAAAAAAAGAAATGGTACAGAAAAAATAAAACACACAAAAAGGGGAAAAAAAGCACAAAGTGGAAAAATTTATTAAAAATTATTATGATCCCCGTAATTGTGGTCCTTCCAATAAGAATACAACACTTGTATTTTTTTTTCTTTTTTTCTCTCTCCCATAGAGAGAGAAAATAAAATGGTACAGAAAAAATAAAGCACACAAAAGGGAAAAGATAGCACAAAGTGGAAAAATTTATTATGATCCCCGTATTTGTGGTCCTTCAAATAAGAATGCAACACTTGTATTTATTTTTTCTTTTTTTCTTTTTTTTTTCTCTCTAATAGAGAGAGAAAGAAAAAAAAGAAATGGTACAGAAAAAATAAAGCACACAAAAAGGGGAAAAGATAGCACAAAGTGGAAAAATTTATTATGATCCCCGTAATTGTGGTCCTTCCAATATAAATGCAACACTTGTATTTCTTTTTTCTTTTTTTCTCTCTCCAATAGAGAGAGAAAGAAAAAGAAAAGAAAAGAAATGGTACAGAAAAAATAAAGCACACAAAAAAGGGAAAAGATAGCACAAAGTGGAAAAATTTATTATGATCCCCCTATTTGTGGTCCTACAATAAGAATGCAACACTTGTATTTATTTTTTCTTTTTCTTTTTTTTCTTTTTTTCTCTGTCCCATACATTCATAAATAAAAAAAAAAGAAATGGTTCAGAAAAAATAAAGCACACAAAAAGGGGAAAAGATAGCACAAAGTGGAAAAATTTATTATGATCCCCGTAATTGTGGTCCTTCCAATAAGAATATAACACTTGTATTTTTTTTTCTTTTCTTTTTTTGCTTTTTTTCTCTCTCCAATAGAGAGAGAAAGAAAAGAAAGAAAGAAATGGTACAGAAAAAATAAAGCACACAAAAAGGGGGAAAAAAAGCACAAAGTGGAAAAATTTATTAAAAATTATTATGATCCTCGTATTTGTGGTCCTTCCAATAAGAATGCAACACTTGTATTTATTTTTTTTTATTTTTCTTTTTTCTCTCTCCAATAGAGAGATAAAGAAAAAAAATGGTAAAAAAAAAATAAAGCACACAAAAAGGGGAAAAGATAGCACAAAGTGGAAAAATTTATTATGATCCCCGTATTTGTGGTCTTTCCAATAAGAATACAACACTTGTATTTATTTTTTCTTTTATTCTCTCTCCAATAGAGAGAGAATAAAAAGTAAAGAAAAGAAATGGTACAGAAAAAATAAAACACACAAAAAGGGGAAAAAAAGCACAAAGTGGAAAAATTTATTAAAAATTATTATGATCCCCGTAATTGTGGTCCTTCCAATAAGAATACAACACTTGTATTTTTTTTTTCTTTTTTCTCTCTCCCATAGAGAGAGAGAAAAAAATGGTACAGAAAAATTAAAGCACACAAAAAGGGGAAAAGATAGCACAAAGTGGAAAAATTTGTTATGATACCCGTAATTGTGGTCCTTCCAATAAGAATATAACACTTGTATTTCTTTTTCTTTTTCTTTTTTTTCTTTTATTCTCTCTCCAATAGAGAGAGAAAGAAAGAAAAAAAGAAATGGTACAGAAAAAATAAAGCACACAAAAAGGGGAAAAGATAGCACAAAGTGGAAAAATTTATTATGATCCCCGTATTTGTGGTCCTTCAAATAAGAATGCAACACTTGTATTTATTTTTTCTTTTATTTTTTTGCTTTTTTTCTCTCTCCAATAGAGAGAGAAAGAAAAAAAAAATGGTACAGAAAAAATAAAGCACACAAAAAGGGGAAAAGATAGCACAAAGTGGAAAAATTTATTAAAAATTATTATGATCCTCGTATTTGTGGTCCTTCCAATAAGAATGCAACACCTGTATTTATTTTTTTTTATTTTTCTTTTTTCTCTCTCCAATAGAGAGATAAAGAAAAAAATGGTAAAAAAAAATAAAGCACACAAAAAGGGGAAAAGATAGCACAAAGTGGAAAAATTTATTATGATCCCCGTATTTGTGGTCTTTCCAATAAGAATACAACACTTGTATTTATTTTTTCTTTTATTCTCTCTCCAATAGAGAGAGAATAAAAAGAAAAGAAAAGAAATGGTACAGAAAAAATAAAACACACAAAAAGGGGAAAAAAAGCACAAAGTGGAAAAATTTATTAAAAATTATTATGATCCCCGTAATTGTGGTCCTTCCAATAAGAATACAACACTTGTATTTTTTTTTCTTTTTTTCTCTCTCCCATAGAGAGAGAAAAAAAAATGGTACAGAAAAAATAAAGCACACAAAAAGGGGAAAAGATAGCACAAAGTGGAAAAATTTATTATGATCCCCGTAATTGTGGTCCTTCCAATAAGAATATAACACTTGTATTTTTTTTTTCTTTTTTTTTATTTTTTTTTTTTCTCTCTCCAATAGAGAGAGAAAGAAAAAGAAAAGAAAAGAAATGGTACAGAAAAAATAAAGCACACACAAGGGGAAAAGATAGCACAAAGTGGAAAAATTTATTATGATCCCCGTAATTGTGGTCCTTCCAATAAGAATATAACACTTGTATTTTTTTTTCTTTTTCTTTTTTTGCTTTTTTTCTCTCTCCAATAGAGAGAGAAAGAAAAAGAAAAGAAAAGAAATGGTACAGAAAAAATAAAGCACACAAAAAGGGGAAAAAAAGCACAAAGTGGAAAAATTTATTAAAATTTATTATGATCCCCGTAATTGTGGTCCTTCCAATAAGAATACAACACTTGTATTTTTTTTTTCTTTTTTTCTCTCTCCCATAGAGAGAGAAAAAAAAATGGTACAGAAAAATTAAAGCACACAAAGGGGAAAAGATAGCACAAAGTGGAAAAATTTATTATGATCCCCGTAATTGTGGTCCTTCCAATAAGAATATAACACTTGTATTTTTTTTTCTTTTTCTTTTTTTTCTTTTTATTCTCTCTCCAATAGAGAGAGAAAGAAAAAGAAAAGAAAAGAAATGGTACATAAAAAATAAAGCACACAAAAGGGAAAAGATAGCACAAAGTGGAAAAATTTATTATGATCCCGTATTTGTGGTCCTTCACAACACTTGTATTTATTTTTTCTTTTTCTTTTTTTTCTTTTTTTCTCTGTCCTATAGAGAGAGAAAGAAAAAAAAGAAATGGTTCAGAAAAAATAAAGCACACAAAAATGGGAAAAGATAGCACAAAGTGGAAAAATTTATTATGATCCCCGTAATTGTGGTCCTTCCAATAAGAATATAACACTTGTATTTTTTTTCTTTTTCTTTTTTTGCTTTTTTTCTCTCTCCAATAGAGAGAGAAAGAAAAAGAAAAGAAAAGAAATGGTACAGAAAAAATAAAGCACACAAAAAAGGGAAAAGATAGCACAAAGTAGAAAAATTTATTATGATCCCCGTATTTGTGGTCCTTACAATAAGAATGCAACACTTGTATTTATTTTTTTTTTTTTTTTTCTCTCTGCAATAGAGAGAGAGAAAGAAAAAAAAAGAAATGGTTCAGAAAAAATAAAGCACACAAAAGGGGAAAAGATAGCACAAAGTGGAAAAATTTATTATGATCCCCGTAATTGTGGTCCTTCCAATAAGAATATAACACTTGTATTTTTTTTCTTTTTCTTTTTTTGCTTTTTTTCTCTCTCCAATAGAGAGAGAAAGAAAAAAAAGAAAGAAATGGTACAGAAAAAATAAAGCACACAAAAAGGGGGAAAAAAAGCACAAAGTGGAAAAATTTATTAAAAATTATTATGATCCTCGTATTTGTGGTCCTTCCAATAAGAATGCAACACTTGTATTTATTTTTTTTTATTTTTCTTTTTTCTCTCTCCAATAGAGAGATAAAGAAAAAAAATGGTAAAAAAAAAAAGCACACAAAAAGGGGAAAAGATAGCACAAAGTGGAAAAATTTATTATGATCCCCGTATTTGTGGTCTTTCCAATAAGAATACAACTCTTGTATTTATTTTTTCTTTTTTCTCTCTCCAATAGAGAGAGAAACAAAAAGAAAAGAAAAGAAATGGTACAGAAAAAATAAAGCACACAAAAAAGGGAAAAAAAGCACAAAGTGGAAAAATTTATTATGATCCCCGTAATTGTGGTCCTTCCAATAAGAATACAACACTTGTATTTTTTTTCTTTTTTTCTCTCTCCCATAGAAAAATTAAAGCACACAAAGGGGAAAAGATAGCACAAAGTGGAAAAATTTATTATGATCCCCGTAATTGTGGTCCTTCCAATAAGAATATAACACTTGTATTTTTTTTTCTTTTTCTTTTTTTTCTTTTATTCTCTCTCCAATAGAGAGAGAAAGAAAAAGAAAAGAAAAGAAATGGTACAGAAAAAATAAAGCACACAAAAGGGAAAAGATAGCACAAAGTGGAAAAATTTATTATGATCCCGTATTTGTGGTCCTTCAAATAAGAATGCAACACTTGTATTTTTTTTTTTTCTTTTTTTTCTCTCCAATAGAGAGAGAAAGAAAAAAAAGAAATGGTTCAGAAAAAATAAAGCACACAAAAAGGGGAAAAGATAGCACAAAGTGGAAAAATTTATTATGATCCCCGTAATTGTGGTCCTTCCAATAAGAATATAACACTTGTATTTTTTTTCTTTTTCTTTTTTTGCTTTTTTTCTCTCTCCAATAGAGAGAGAAAGAAAAAAAAAGAAAAGAAATGGTACAGAAAAAATAAAGCACACAAAAAAGGGAAAAGATAGCACAAAGTGGAAAAATTTATTATGATCCCCGTATTTGTGGTCCTTCCAATAAGAATGCAACACTTGTATTTTTTTTTCTTTTTCTTTTTTTTCTTTTTATTCTCTCTCCAATAGAGAGAGAAAGAAAAAGAAAAGAAAAGAAATGGTACAGAAAAAATAAAGCACACAAAAGGGGAAAAGATAGCACAAAGTGGAAAAATTTATTATGATCCTCGTATTTGTGGTCCTTCAAATAAGAATGCAACACTTGTATTTATTTTTTCTTTTTCTTTTTTTTCTTAGTTTCTTTGTCCAATAGAGAGAGAAAAAAAAGAAATGGTTCAGAAAAAATAAAGCACACAAAAAGGGGAAAAGATAGCACAAAGTGGAAAAATTTATTATGATCCCCGTAATTGTGGTCCTTCCAATAAGAATATAACACTTGTATTTTTTTTTCTTTTTCTTTTTTTTTCTTTTTTTCTCTCTCCAATAGAGAGAGAAAGAAAAAAAAATGAAATGGTACAGAAAAAGTAAAGCACACAAAAAGGGGGAAAAAAAGCACAAAGTGGAAAAATTTATTAAAAATTATTATGATCCTCGTATTTGTGGTCCTTCCAATAAGAATGCAACACTTGTATTTATTTTTTTTTATTTTTCTTTTTTCTCTCTCCAATAGAGAGATAAAGAAAAAAAATGGTAAAAAAAAAATAAAGCACACAAAAAGGGGAAAATAGCACAAAGTGGAAAAATTTATTATGATCCCCGTATTTGTGGTCTTTCCAATAAGAATACAACACTTGTATTTATTTTTTCTTTTATTCTCTCTCCAATAGAGAGAGAATAAAAAGAAAAGAAAAGAAATGGTACAGAAAAAATAAAACACACAAAAAGGGGAAAAAAAGCACAAAGTGGAAAAATTTATTAAAAATTATTATGATCCCCGTAATTGTGGTCCTTCCAATAAGAATACAACACTTGTATTTTTTTTTCTTTTTTTTTTCTCTCCAATACAGAGAGAGAAAAAAAAAGAAATGGTACAGAAAAAATAAAGCAAACAAAAAGGGGAAAAGATAGCACAAAGTGGAAAAATTTATTATGATCCCCGTAATTGTGGTCCTTCCAATAAGAATATAACACTTGTATTTTTTTTTCTTTTTCTTTTTTTTCTTTTATTCTCTCTCCAATAGAGAGAGAAAGAAAAAGAAAAGAAATGGTACAGAAAAATAAAGCACATAAAAAGGGAAAAGATAGCACAAAGTGGAAAAATTTATTATGATCCCCGTATTTGTGGTCCTTCAAATAAGAATGCAACACTTGTATTTTTTTTTCTTTTTCTTTTTTTGCTTTTTTTCTCTCTCCAATAGAGAGAGAAAGAAAAAAAAAGAATGAAATGGTACAGAAAAAATAAAGCACACAAAAAGGGGGAAAAAAAGCACAAAGTGGAAAAATTTATTAAAAATTATTATGATCCTCGTATTTGTGGTCCTTCCAATAAGAATGCAACACTTGTATTTATTTTTTTTTATTTTTCTTTTTTCTCTCTCCAATAGAGAGATAAAGAAAAAAAATGGTAAAAAAAAAATAAAGCACACAAAAAGGGGAAAAGATAGCACAAAGTGGAAAAATTTATTATGATCCCCGTATTTGTGGTCTTTCCAATAAGAATACAACACTTGTATTTATTTTTTCTTTTATTCTCTCTCCAATAGAGAGAGAATAAAAAGAAAAGAAAAGAAATGGTACAGAAAAAATAAAGCACACAAAAAGGGGGGGAAAAAGCACAAAGTGGAAAAATTTATTAAAAATTATTATGATCCTCGTATTTGTGGTCCTTCCAATAAGAATGCAACACTTGTATTTATTTTTTTTTTATTTTTCTTTTTTCTCTCTCCAATAGAGAGATAAAGAAAAAAAATGGTAAAAAAAAAATAAAGCACACAAAAAGGGGAAAAGATAGCACAAAGTGGAAAAATTTATTATGATCCCCGTATTTGTGGTCTTTCCAATAAGAATACAACACTTGTATTTATTTTTTCTTTTTATTCTCTCTCCAATAGAGAGAGAAAGAAAAAGAAAAGAAAAGAAATGGTACAGAAAAAATAAAGCACACAAAAAGGGGAAAAGATAGCACAAAGTGGAAAAATTTATTATGATCCCCGCAATTGTGGTCCTTCCAATAAGAATATAACACTTGTATTTTTTTCTTTTTCATTTTTTTCTTTTATTCTCTCTCCAATAGAGAGAGAAAGAAAAAGAAAAGAAAAGAAATGGTACAGAAAAAATAAAGCACACAAAAGGGGAAAAGATAGCACAAAGTGGAAAAATTTATTATGATCCTCGTATTTGTGGTCCTTCAAATAAGAATGCAACACTTGTATTTATTTTTTTTATTTTTCTTTTTTCTCTCTCCAATAGAGAGATAAAGAAAAAAAAAAGAAATGGTACAGAAAAAATAAAGCACACAAAAAGAGGAAAAGATAGCACAAAGTGGAAAAATTTATTATGATCCCCGTAATTGTGGTCCTTCCAATAAGAATACAACACTTGTATTTCTTTTTTCTTTTTTTCTCTCTCCAATAGAGAGAGAAAGAAAAAGAAAAGAAAAGAAATGGTACAGAAAAAATAAAGCACACAAAAAGGGGAAAAGATAGCACAAAGTGGAAAAATTTATTATGATCCCCGCAATTGTGGTCCTCCAATAAGAATATAACACTTGTATTTCTTTTTCTTTTTCTTTTTTTTCTTTTATTCTCTCTCCAATAGAGAGAGAAAGAAAAAGAAAAGAAAAGAAATGGTACAGAAAAAATAAAGCACACAAAAGGGGAAAAGATAGCACAAAGTGGAAAAATTTATTATGATCCTCGTATTTGTGGTCCTTCAAATAAGAATGCAACACTTGTATTTATTTTTTCTTTTTCTTTTTTTTTAATTTTTTCTCTGTCCAATAGAGAGAGAAAGAAAAAAAAAAGAAATGGTTCAGAAAAAATAAAGCACACAAAAAGGGGAAAAGATAGCACAAAGTGGAAAAATTTATTATGATCCCCGTAATTGTGGTCCTTCCAATAAGAATATAACACTTGTATTTTTTTTTCTTTTTCTTTTTTTGATTTTTTTCTCTCTCCAATAGAGAGAGAAAGAAAAAAAAAGAATGAAATGGTACAGAAAAAATAAAGCACACAAAAAGGGGGAAAAAAAGCACAAAGTGGAAAAATTTATTAAAAATTATTATGATCCTCGTATTTGTGGTCCTTCCAATAAGAATGCAACACTTGTATTTATTTTTTTTTATTTTTCTTTTTTCTCTCTCCAATAGAGAGATAAAGAAAAAAAATGGTAAAAAAAAAAATAAAGCACACAAAAAGGGGAAAAGATAGCACAAAGTGGAAAAATTTATTATGATCCCCGTATTTGTGGTCTTTCCAATAAGAATACAACACTTGTATTTATTTTTTCTTTTATTCTCTCTCCAATAGAGAGAGAATAAAAAGAAAAGAAAAGAAATGGTACAGAAAAAATAAAACACACAAAAAGGGGAAAAAAAGCACAAAGTGGAAAAATTTATTAAAAATTATTATGATCCCCGTAATTGTGGTCCTTCCAATAAGAATACAACACTTGTATTTTTTTTTCTTTTTTCTCTCTCCCATAGAGAGAGAGAAAAAAATGGTACAGAAAAATTAAAGCACACAAAAAGGGGAAAAGATAGCACAAAGTGGAAAAATTTGTTATGATCCCCGTAATTGTGGTCCTTCCAATAAGAATATAACACTTGTATTTTTTTTTCTTTTTCTTTTTTTTCTTTTATTCTCTCTCCAATAGAGAGAGAAAGAAAAAGAAAAGAAAAGAAATGGTACAGAAAAAATAAAGCACACAAAAGGGGAAAAGATAGCACAAAGTGGAAAAATTTATTATGATCCCCGTATTTGTGGTCCTTCAAATAAGAATGCAACACTTGTATTTATTTATTTTTTTTATTTTTTTCTCTGTCCAATAGAGAGAGAGAAAAAAAAAGAAATGGTTCAGAAAAAATAAAGCACACAAAAAGGGGAAAAGATAGCACAAAGTGGAAAAATTTATTATGATCCCCGTAATTGTGGTCCTTCCAATAAGAATATAACACTTGTATTTTTTTTTCTTTTTCTTTTTTTGCTTTTTTTCTCTCAAAAAAAAAGAAATGGTACAGAAAAAATAAAGCACACAAAAAGGGGGAAAAAAGCACAAAGTGGAAAAATTTATTAAAAATTATTATGATCCTCGTATTTGTGGTCCTTCCAATAAGAATGCAACACTTGTATTTATTTTTTTTTATTTTTCTTTTTTCTCTCTCCAATAGAGAGATAAAGAAAAAAAATGGTAAAAAAAAAAAATAAAGCACACAAAAAGGGGAAAAGATAGCACAAAGTGGAAAAATTTATTATGATCCCCGTATTTGTGGTCTTTCCAATAAGAATACAACACTTGTATTTATTTTTTCTTTTATTCTCTCTCCAATAGAGAGAGAAAGAAAAAGAAAAGAAAAGAAATGGTACAGAAAAAATAAAGCACACAAAAAGGGGAAAAGATAGCACAAAGTGGAAAAATTTATTATGATCCCCGTATTTGTGGTCCTTCCAATAAGAATACAACACTTTTCTCTCTCTCCAATAGAGAGAGAAAGAAAAAGAAAAGAAAAGAAATGGTACCGAAAAAATAAAGCACACAAAAATGGAAACAGATAGCACAAAGTGGAAAAATTTATTATGATCCCCGTAATTGTAGTCCTTCCAATAAGAATACAACACATGTATTTATTTTTTCTTTTTCTTTTTTTTTTTTTCTCTGGTACAGAAAAAATAAAGCACACAAAAAGGGGAAAAGATAGCACAAAGTGGAAAAATTTATTATGATCCCCGTAATTGTGGTCCTTCCAATAAGAATATAACACTTGTATTTTTTTTTCTTTTTCTTTCTCTCTCCAATAGAGAGAGAGAAAAAAAATGGTATAGAAAAAATAAAGCACACAAAAAGGGGAAAAGATAGCACAAAGTGGAAAAATTTATTATGATCCCCGTAATTGTGGTCCCTCCAATAAGAATGCAACACTTGTATTTATTATTATTTTTCTTTTTTTTCTTTTTTTCTCTCTCCAATACAGAGAGCAAGCAAAAAAAGAAAAAAAAAAAGCACACAAAAAGGGGAAAAGATAGAAATGGTACAGAAAAAATAAAGCACACAAAAGAGAATAAAAAAAAAAAAAAGAAATGGTACAGAAAAAAAAAGCACACAAGTGGAAAAATTTATTAAAAATTATTATGATCCTCGTATTTGTGGTCCTTCCAATAAGAATGCAACACTTGTATTTATTTTTTTTTATTTTTCTTTTTTCTCTCTCCAATAGAGAGATAAAGAAAAAAAATGGTAAAAAAAAAATAAAGCACACAAAAAGGGGAAAAGATAGCACAAAGTGGAAAAATTTATTATGATCCCCGTATTTGTGGTCTTTCCAATAAGAATACAACACTTGTATTTATTTTTTCTTTTATTCTCTCTCCAATAGAGAGAGAAAACAAAAAGAAAAGAAAAGAAATGGTACAGAAAAAATAAAGCACACAAAAAGGGGAAAAAAAGCACAAAGTGGAAAAATTTATTAAAAATTATTATGATCCCCGTATTTGTGGTCCTTCCAATAAGAATGCAACACTTGTATTTATTTATTTTTTATTTTTTATTTTATTTTTTTCTCATTCCAATAGAGAGAGAAATAAAAAAAGATATGATACAGAAAAATAAAGCACACAAAAAAGGGAAAAGATAGCACAAAGTGGAAAAATTTATTATGATCCCCGTATTTCTGGTCCTTCTCTTTTTCTTTTTTTTCTTTTTCTCTCTCCAATAGAGAGAGAAAGAAAAAGAAAAGAAAAGAAATGGTACAGAAAATATAAAGCACACAAAAGGGAAAAGATAGCACAAAGTGGAAAAATTTATTATGATCCCCGTATTTGTGGTCCAAGAATGCAACACTTGTATTTATTTTTTCTTTTTCTTTTTTTTCTTTTTTTCTCTGTCCAATAGAGAGAGAAAGAAAAAAAAAAGAAATGGTTCAGAAAAAATAAAGCACACAAAAAGGGGAAAAGATAGCACAAAGTGGAAAAATTTATTATGATCCCCGTAATTGTGGTCCTTCCAATAAGAATATAACACTTGTATTTTTTTTCTTTTTCTTTTTTTTTCTCTCCAATAGATAGAGAAAGAAAAAAAAAAGAAATGGTACATAAAGAATAAAGCACACAAAAAGGGGTAAAAAAGCACAAAGTGGAAAATTTATTAAAACTTATTATGATCCTCGTATTTGTGGTCCTTCCAATAAGAATGCAACACTTGTATTTTTTTTTCTTTTTTTTTATTTTCTTTTTTCTCTGTCCAATAGAGAGAGAGAAAAAAAAAAATGGTAAAAAAAAAATTTATTATGATCCCCGTAATTGTGGTCCTTCCAATAAGAATATAACATTTGTATTTTTTTTTCTTTTTTATTTTTCTTTTTTTTCTCTCCAATACAGAGAGAAAGAAAAAAAAAAGAAAAAAAATGGTACAGAAAAAATAAAGCACACAAAAGGGGAAAATATAGCACAAAGTGGAAAAATTTATTATGATCCCCGTATTTGTGGTCCTTACAATAAGAATGCAACACTTGTATTTATTTTTCTTTTCTTTTGTTCTCTCTCCAATAGAGAGAGAATAAAAAAGAAAAGAAAAGAAATGGTAAAAAAAATAACACACAAAAAAGGGGAAAAAATAGCACAAAGTGGGAAAAATTTATTAAAAATTATTATGATCCCCGTAATTGTGGTCTTTCCAATAAGAATACAACACTTGTATT
>NW_026895554.1:0-163403 GCF_033153095.1 Gastrolobium bilobum | reverse complement strand
ATCATAATCCTTAATGAGTTCTAACCACCTCCTTTGCCTCATGTTAAGCTCCTTCTGGGTGAAGATATACTTCAAGCTCTTGTGATCCGTGCATCACTAAAGATCTCAAACCCACTTGTTCCTGATGGCAATGTTAAAATCGGAGCTGAAGTAAGACGCTTCTTGAGTTCTTGAAAAGAGACCTCACAAAATTCATCCCAGTGAAACTTCGTTGTTTTACGTATTAACCTTGTCATTGGCTGAGCTGTCTTCGAGAAATCCTTCACAAACCTTCTATAATAACCTGCCAAACCGAGAAAACTCCTGACTTCCGCAATATTTGTAGGCCTAGGCCATTCAGTGATAGCTTTAATCTTCGCTGGATCAACAGAAACTCCTTCTTGAGATATTACATGACCCAAAAAGGCAACCTTCTCCAGCCAAAACTCACATTTTGAGAGTTTTGCATACCATTTATTCTCTCTTAGAATATCCAATACAATCCTCAGATGTTGCTCATGCTCTTCCCTCGTCATGGAATACACCAAAATATCATCTATGAAGACCACCACGAATTGATCTAAGTATTGCTTGAAGGTTCTATTCATCTGATCCATAAAAGCTGCCGGAGCATTCGTTAAGCCAAAAGGCATGACCGTAAACTCATAGTGCCCATATCTGGTACGAAAGGCCGTCTTTGGGATGTCGTCTTCCTTGATTCGTACTTGATGATATCCAGTCCTCAAATCTATCTTTGAGAACATACCTGCTCCTTTCAATTGATCAAACAAGTCTTCAATCCTTGGCAATGGGTATTTGTTCTTTATGGTCACCATGTTCAGATCCCTATAATCAATACACAACCTCATACTCCCATCTTTCTTTCGCACAAACAAAACTGGAGCTCCCCACGGCGAAACACTCGGCCTTATGTACCCCTTGTTTAACAGTTCTTCAAGTTGGGTTTTTAACTCCTTCAATTCTGCCGGAGCCATCCTATATGGTGCTTTTGATATCGGAGCAGTACCGGGCATAAGATCGACAGCAAACTCTACTTCTCTAATAGGTGGCATACCAGGAATCTCTTCGGGAAAAACATCTGCATACTCTTTGACCACGGGTATTTGTTCAATCTTCTCCTCGAGAGTTAAGTCGCGTACGTTGCACAAATAAACTGGGTGTCCCTTTATAAGTAAACTCTTAATAGTCATAGCAGAGACTATTTGAATGGAAGGTTTGGGTACAACACCTTTATAAGAGAGGTACTTCCCCTTTGGTCCCTTAAAAGATATCTTTTGTTCCCTACAATCTAGCTTAGCCCTATACTTGCTAAGCCAATCCATTCCCAAAATAACATCGAAATCCGCCAAGTCAAACTGGACTAGATCAGCTGGTAGCTCAGAACCAGCTATACTAATCAGGATATTTTCATAAACATTGGAGCAAGAGACAACAGCTCCAGAGGGTAAAGTAACATTGGTTGAGAAGGTAGAAGATGGTACCATTCTCGTTTTCTCCACAAAAGAGGATGAAATAAAAGAGAGCGATGCACCAGTGTCAAACAATATATAAGCAGGTACAGACTGCAGTAAGAAAGTACCTGTAATAACATCTGGGTTTGCCGCAGCCTCAGTGTGATTCATGACATAGATCCTTCCTTGACTCCCTGTGGTTTGATTAATAGCAGCATTCTGACCTGTCGCTCGATCTGCTATAGCTCCATTGTTGGGATTTCCAATAGTGGCATATTGCCGATTTCCTCCATTTCCATTTTGAAAGTTCTGCTGGTAGCGGGGCTGATTGTCATTGTTCCTACCCCCTTGGTTGTTGTTCCCATTTCGTCCTCCATCTGGTTTTGGTTGTCCTCCTTGAGAGCCTGATTGCTGATTGAATCCCCTGGCAGTACACTGGTGAGCCTTGTGCCCCTTGCCACCACACTGAAAACAAGTTATAAGTTCTCCATTGCACCTCTTCCCAGGGTGTGCCTGCTTGCCGCATACTTTACAAGAGTATGGTTTTGTTCCTTGAACTTGGATCTTGAGTTGATTCTCGCCATAATTACCTCTGTCAGCATACTTCTGTCCCTGTGGTTGTTTGTCACTCCAGTTATTTCCCCTGTTATCATAACGAGGCTTCTTATCACCGCTAACTTGTTGAGGACCACTGCCAAATTGCTTTCTCTTGTTCCTCTCCATGACTTCCTCTTCAGTTTGTAAGATGTCAAAAATGTTCAAAGCTCGTTCATAAGCTTCCTGGAAGGTCTGTGATGGTATACCTCCCAAGGACTTCTGAATTTTGAATGTCAGCCCTTTTTCATACTTACGTGCCCTGTCCCTCTCCGTAGGAATAAGATTTGAAGCAAAACGCGAGAGCTCAATGAACTTGTCAGTGTACTCCTGCACTGTCATCTTTCCTGCCATCCTGAACCTTGCAAACTCTTCCTGTTTCTGCCACTTAATTGCGTCGGGGTAGAATCTATTGCGGACTCGTTCCTTGAAAATCTCCCAGTTAAATCCTTCTTCAGCTATGTAGCCCGTCTTCACCGTGGACCACCAACTATCCGCCTCCTCTTTCAGATAAAATGAGCCAATGCTAATCTTCATGTTCTCGGGACAATTTGTCACTTCATACAGCTTTTCCATGTCGCGAATCCAATTTTCAAGAGCAACTGGATCGATAGTCCCTTTGTAAGTGGGTGGATGATGAGATGCCACTCTCTTAAAAATGGTATTCTCGGCATTAGCCTGATGGGCGTTTTGTTGTCCAAGTGCTAATGCAAGATCTTCAATAGCCCTCAGACGTCGGTCCATTTCTTCAGCAACAGCGTTGTTTGCAGCCATTCTAGTGTTACGACGGGTATAGTACCTGATCGTATGTTTTTTTTTTTTAAATTCTAAGGGTTTGAATTTATTCTCATAGTCAACTCTAACTATCACTTTCCTCATCTCATATATTTGTATTATGTATCAGATAATGCAATTCAAACAATAAACCAATTTATTTAAATACATAAATAATAAGAATTTCATCATTCATCATTCTTCAAAGAAAGAAAAAAAAATCACATCTAGAAGAAACCCTTTTAGCCTGTAGAAAATTCTATTCATTTGCTAAAATAAAATTACAAGTCAATAAATCACATAACAAGTCACAAAATAATTTCAAACATGCAATTATTAGAATTTCAAATAAATCTTATTTAAAGGACAAGAAAATAACCCTTCACTACCCATCTCTCACGTTTAATTTTTTTTATTTTATTTCAATTTATTTTATTATTTATGTTCTTATTTATTTATTTAACTGTGGGATCTTTGATCCCTTGAGTTAGTATCAAAAGTGAACCCAAGTTAAACTCAGGGCTCTGATACCATTTTGTAACACCCCAAATTCTAACAATTGATAATAGCATAAATAATTTCAATAATTTTTGTAAATAACAGCGGAAGTTCAAAATAATCAAATTTGGAAAGTGTTACTGCCGCACTTGTACTATGGACAGGTGCAAGGCTAAATTTATTACATTAAAAATAAAACCAAAGACTAAAGTTTAAATAAAGGAAATATGTCTTATGCATTTATTTAAATCTCATAAAATTTCTAAACTTAGAAACTAGCTAGAAATATAATATCCGAGTCGTGATCCTCGCTGCCCACAGCTAGCCCCATCCTTTGCAACATGCTTCACTGAAAATCTGCTCCCCGTGAAGGATCATTGCAGTTAAACAAACACAAAAGTCAGCAAAGCTGGTAATCCAAATCCGATATACAAAAATAAATAAATAAACAAAAAGGATGTAACTCATGATAATCCAATAAAATAATATAACTCAAAAATTCGAATCAAATGTCAACTTGTTATTAATTATATTAATATTTATTTAATCCATTTAGTCTATTTAGTGGGAAGAGAACCATGGTAGACCCGGGGAACCCTGCCAGTCTACCCTGTGACCCGGGAAACCCTGCCAGTCACAAACAAATCACTTTGGCCATAATCAATTCACATCTTCCTAGTGTGCACACCTCTTCCCAAAGTTGCTACTAGTATCCCGGGGAACCCTGCCAGACACCACTTTGGGAAGAACGGATATAATCATTTTCACATCAGTTTCACATCGGAGGCATAAAGCCCAAAAGTTGTGTTCATCACTTTGGGAGGTACCATCCCAAAGCTATCCTCCCACTATTAATTTTTTTTTTTATACAAACATAACAAAATTCCTCAATTTATTTCAAATATATGTAATATCTATTTTTTTGCAACTAACAATTAATTTCTAATTTATCAAAACATATATATATTTTAGTGCCTCAATTTATAAAATAAAGCACAGGATTCAAAAGAAACAATTGTAACTAACAACATATACTGAAAGCATGTATTTGAAATAGGTTGATCACGTAAACCGAGAAAAATAACATTGCAAATATATGCATATAACTAATTTGCAAATTGAAAGAAACGATCAGCAACTACTTTAATGGAAAGTGACGCACAAAAATCGAGAAGGAGTTTTTTTTTGTTTTTGTTTTGTGAACAATGTTTATATATATAAAACCAACAACCATTACCATTGAATTCAATTAAAGAATTGCACATAAAACGAAAACGAAAGAAATTTGCAGTGAAGGTATATATGCAGTTCCGAGTTCGGCAGAAGCAAATTGAGGAAACATTTGTAATCGAATATATATATGCAGATAGTAATTATCAACAAAAATTGAATTTATAACGAACGTAATTATATATACAGGTCAACATAATTATTTGGGATTAGGATTACATACAATATTTTTCATATAAGACAACCCTATGATATATTTAGGATCATAATTACCCTATCAAAATTCATATAAAATTAACCTAAGACTTCTAAGGATTAGGATTACACATACCAAATTTGACATAAAATATAATCTAAAAATACCTAGGGATTAGGATTACCTGGTCTCCGTTTTCGCTAACTTTTAGAAGAAAAGAGTAATTTGGGGCAGAGAACCGGTTGATAAAAAATATAAAGATTGAAAATAATTAAAATAAACTTTTTGGAGTGAGAAGAGAAAAAGAGTAGTAGAGAAGAGTGAATTGGTTTGGTTAGGCTAGGTCTCTATTTATAGTTGAAGTTTAGGACTTATACATTACTGACTCAATGCTGACTCATCATATCTAAACAATTTATGTTTGTTGAGTCATCATATCTAAACAATTTATGTTTGTTAAGTCATCATATCTAAACAATTTATGTTTGTTGAGTCATCATATCTAAACAATTTATGTTTGTTGAGTCATCATATCTAAACAATTTATGTTTGTTGACTCATCCTAATCCAATCAAACATTACCAATCAAATAATCAAACATTAAAGCATAATGATCAATTAAATAATAACAATTTATCACCCATTATTATTATTACTAATTTATAATTTATTACTATTATTAATTTATTGTATTATAAATTACTATTATTTTTTCTGAAAAGTGATTTTTTTTCTAAAAAAATAATTTTTGAAGAAAAAAATTCATCCAAACGAACCCATACAAATAAACTTTGTAGTAGAAGGTTTTTTTTTTTTTTTTTTGAAAAAATAGCTTTTGGTTAAAAAAAGATCGTCCAAACGAGCTATTAAGTATGAGTGTTTATCAACCGATCCAAACCGCAGTGACCAAATCGAAAAATCGATAACCAAATAAATCGAAAATCGAAAAAAATCGCAAATTTTAATTGGATTAGATCGGTTTTCGGATTGGTTGATGAAAACTGATCCAATATATTAATTCCCCTCTATCTACTTGGGTATTTCCCCAATCATAGCTCAAAAATTTCTAAACCCAAGATCCATTAAGCCATCAACTAAACCCAAGAAAAAACCTAGTCACATCTCATCAACAAAATTTTATCATCTGTGTAGAGCTTCATGTCTCATTACAAAAAAAAAAACTATATTATCGTTTACTGATGTTTTTGTATTTCAATTTTTTTTACAAAGCCAATATATACAAAAGATATTATTTTCATAATAATCATGAAATAAATTTTAGGATTTTCAAAACACCGAAAATTGATCCAATGCAAACGAAAAAAAATTAGATTGGATCGGATCGAATTTGAATAAAAATCCAAACCAAAAGGATTGGATCAGATGATTTTTGCTTTCAAAATCGATTCAATCCAGACCGTGAACACACTATGATGTTAATGGCATATGTCATTCTTGGTTTTATTTTAATTTTAATTTTTTTAAAAATAATTACATATAATTTTTAATATTTCTAATATTATGATATTGAATATTTCTTGACATATTGTTCTTTTAATTTATATTTTTTAAATTTTTATTTAAATTTATAAATATCAAAATAATGGCGAGTAAACCCTATCATAACCCCAACACCAAACTAATGACTAACAACGGTGTAGAACGAAAGTGTCTGATTCAAACACTGTTGCTCTTGTTATCAAAAAAAAAAAAAAAAAAAAAAAAACACTGTTGCTCTCGCTTTCACATAGACATATCCCAAAGGCTTTCTTTTCTTCTTCCTTTTTTTGGAGCCCCTATCATTCACCCCAAAATAACAAAAACAAAAAATTAGACATATGCGAATCTTATTTCTATCTTCTCATCTTTTCACCTTCTCATTGCTCTGCAAATTCACACCTCTCTCTCTCTCTCTCTACTAATCTTTCTTGAACCCCATTTCCTTATTCAATAGCCAGAACTCAGTGTTCCGCTTCAATGGCCTCGATTCCTGTTTTTGGTGCCACAACACACACAAAGCCAAAGCTTCAAGCTTTAACCTTCCAACCTCTCTTGCGTTCTCGAGCTTCGTTTTCAGTCTCGAGGGTTCAAAGGGGCTCAAAGGGTGGTGCCATATCGAGTTTCACGTGTTCCACTTCGCAGTTCAAGGGAAGAGCTGGGTTCCACCGTAGACAAGAGAAGTTTTCGTTGCTTCCGTTTGGGGTTGAGGGAAGTGCTGTTGCTGAAGTGGAAGAAAGAGATTGGTCTCAGGTTTTGTCTGCATTGCTTCCTTTTGTTGTTGCTGCCACTGCCGTTGCTGCTCTTGCTCAACCTTCCACTTTTACATGGTGGGGTTGTCTTGACTTTTTGTTTTGGTTCATCTTTTGGAAGACTTTTCTATTTATTTAATTTAATTTTTTCTACTTCTTGGTCTTGGTTACTGTTTATTTTTTATTTTTTATTCTATCTATTAAGATTTAAGGGTAGGGATTTATTTTAAATAAAAAATTGCATAGAACAACTTGGTATTTTCTTATTGTTATTATTCTTGTTTCCAGCTGATTGTGCTTATTGTTATAACCCTTTTTATTAAAATGGCATTTGATTTTTTATTTTTTATATGTACTTCTGGTTGAAAGGTTTCTTAATTATAACGTGTTTGATTAAAGGCTTGTAGGGGAATATTAGGCACCTTTTGTTATTGTACTCTCGCTTACCATTTTTTGTGGATATATTACTGAACAAAAGTTATTCTACTTTATTTTATTTTTTTGGTTGCTCTTTTCTGTTAAGAATTTGTAATTCTTTCATTCTGTCGGGGGGCTATTTAGAACGGAATAGTATAGAAATGGAAGAACTGAAAGCTGTTAACTTGTCCAGGGTTTCTAAAGAGTTATATGCTCCTGCACTTGGTGGGATTATGTTGTCCATTGGAATCAAATTATCCATACATGATTTTGCTCTTGCATTTAAAAGGTGTGACTTTCATTACTACTTTATTTATTTTCTGCTTAAATTTGAGTATGTGAAGCCATGGAACTTCTTCCAACATTCATTATTTTCTTTCTGTTGCAGACCTATACCACTTTCCCTTGGGTTTATTGCGCAGTATTTGCTGAAACCTACTGTTGGGGTCTTGATTGCAAAGGCCTTTGGCATATCGAAAATGTTCTATGCAGGCTTTATCCTCACAGCTTGTGTTTCTGGGGCTCAGCTATCTAGCTATGCAAGCTTTTTAAGCAAAGGGGATGTACCCATAAGCATTCTTCTCACAAGCTATACCACTATTGCATCAGTTATTGTTACACCTTTGTTAACTGGTCTTCTGATTGGATCAGTGGTGCCAGTTGATGCAGTTGCCATGTCAAAGTCAATACTACAGGTAATTAGCGAGTGCTTCTACAATATTCTTACCCGAATTCGATTTGATGACAGCTTTTGCTATAAATATTCAACAGGTTGTTTTCGTTCCAGTTTCGTTTGGTCTTCTTCTCAATACATATGCAAAGCCAGTTGTATCTGTTCTTCAACCTGTGATGCCCTTTGTTGCTATGATATGTACTTCATTGTGCATTGGCAGCCCTCTTGCTATAAACCGGAGTCAAATTTTGTCAGGAGAAGGTCTCCAATTGGTTTTTCCAGTATTAACATTTCATGTTGTTGCCTTCACTTTAGGATATTGGATCTCAAACATTCCATCCTTGAGGTATGCTCAGTTTTAAAAGTAGATTACAAAATATATCTAAATTATATTGCATAAATCCAGAATATTTGTTAATTTGTTCATTTGGGATAAAGGTGTTATTGATATTGACGTTGATATTGATTCTTTGGTAACTAGTTAGTAATTATAGCTGATATTTTTACGAGTGTGGCCATCTGAGCCTCTAATTGGTGTCATATATTGATATGCCTTGAATTAAGATTGAAATTGACAACACAGATATGTTTAGAGAAAGAGTGTTATGATCCAATTGTAAGGTATGGGAGTTGGAGTCCCATATCAGGAACACAAGGTTCTGGTGCGGGGTTTATATGGACTTTGGGCTCTCCTACCTTACAAGCTAGCTTTTGGGGTGAGGCTCTTCCAAAGTTCATATCAATTGGTATCAGAGCTTCCACTATGTCTCCCAGTTGCAATAGAGCAGCGCGACTGTTGATGCTGGCATTGTAGTATTCGCTAGGGCTAATAAAAACCTAGCGCCAAGCCAGGGTGCTGAGACTGCGAAGCATGGTGGGATGTTACGATTCAGTTATAAGGTATGAGCCATGGAGTCCCACATTGGAAACATAAGGTTCTTGTGTAGGATTTATATGGACTTTGGGCTCTCCTACCTTACAAGCTAGCTTTTGGGGGCGAGCCTCTCCTAAAGTTCATATTAAAGAGCTTTTAGGTTAAATCCTTTCCAACAACATATTGTACTTGGTTATATCTATTGACTGACTGGTTTGTTTTATTTTCATTACCTGTTCCATATTGAAATGATAACGATGCATAAAAGTGATCTATTTCTCCAATAGGAAAAAATATTATATTTCTGACCGAGATTGATTGCTTTGATCTAACTTTGGAATGTGTCATCTAGCATAATTTTCCTTGCAATACTTTTTGTTTGTAAGTTGGTTGACGAAAACACTTATAAAGAATATCTTATTATCTGTGCCATATTTCAAAATATCTGATATAAATACTATCACAGGCAGGAAGAACAGGTGAGCAGGACAATTTCATTATGCACTGGAATGCAGAGCTCCACCCTTGCAGGCCTTCTTGCAACCCAGTTTTTGGGAAGTAGTCAGGCAGTTCCACCAGCATGTTCTGTTATTGCTATGGCTATAATGGGTCTCTGTCTTGCCTCTTTTTGGGGAAATGGCTTTAGAATTAGAAACCTACTGTCATTACCTACTCTCAAGAATCAATGCTGCTGTTAAGGCTTAACTTTTTTGGTTCTGATGCGTGTTATTTGAGGCTTATTTGTTATCATCTGTTGGGAGGCTGGAAGCTGGATAAATTTAATCTCATGGTATTAATAGAGATGGCTAGGAAGGGTAGATATATAAGACAATTTCAAGTGTACAGGTTAGTTACATATAAACCAGGCAAGAAAAAGGTTTCATGAGTAACATTATATACATAATGATCAGAGAAAAAATTACATAGTAATGGAGATATAGATTCACGTATGAGTATCTATTATCTAGCTGCAAATTAATACATTTCTGTACATAGACTCAAAGTATATTACAGATGACATACCAATTATAAGATGTCTCTCTCTCTCTCTCTCTCTCTCTCTCTCTGTGTGTGTGTTATTGCGAACTGTCTGCGTTTCTGGATTTGGAAAATTTATTCTTCCATAGTCTGTATGAACCTTGGAGGGCGAGTCCCCTAGAGGTGGCAATATGGATTAAATCCGTCGCGGGTATACATTTTAACTCACCAATTTGCCCCACTTAGTTGTGGGTCAAAAAGGGTTGGTGGCATGGCAGGACGGGTTGGCCGCGGGTCAACTCTTTTTTTTAACTATTAGATAACATTTTATTTGTCATTAAGCTTTTGTGTTATAATTTTTATTTTATCTTAGTACTCCCCTAAAAAAAATAAAGAGGAAAAATTTTATTTATGACAAAGATTATTCATATACGAAGACAAAAATAAGTTCCTAGGGATACCAAAAAAAAAAAAACAAGTTCCTAAAAAATATTTGATTAAATATTAACTTATATTTAGGTTTGAGATTGAAAAAAAAATAAGGGGAGCATGAAATAAAAATAAGTAATATTAAAAAATTTATTAAAATATAATTTATTATTATTTTTTATTTTTTAGGCGGGTTGACTTATCAACCCATCTCAAAACGAAGTGGGTTGATATTTTCAACTCATTATCGAATGATAGGTCCTGTCCTGTCTTGTTTTTGACAGATTCAAGATGGGTCAAAGAGGGTGGAGACGGATTGACCAATTTTGTCAGCTCTATGTCTGGAGCAGTATGAACCTTATACATGGAAGAAACCACCACTGTACATTTCCAGCCAATCACTTTAGAGTTCTAGTCCTTTCTATACCACTTACTCCCTCTGAGTCTATAGATTAATCCATTAGTCCCGTACTGTGACTGAACATTTGTAATTAAGGAAGGAAAATTTTTAAAATAATGAGAAAATGAGATTAAGCATTTGATTTATTCGCGTTTGGTACGAGGATCGTAAATTTTTTTCTGAAAAAGTGGGATTTTTGAGATTCATATTTATAAAGAAAAATTATATTTTAAAATATCACCAAATGTGTGGTATTTTAAGAACCTTATGTGATGGGAATATTTGATAATTTTTTTGAGACATAATTAATAATATTTTACAGTCAACCAATCATAATATCAAGAAAATTAACTCAACATTTTTATGAATATTTTGACCTATCAAACAATTTTTTAGTAATATTATTAAAAAAATTCATTTTTTCACTATATTTTTAGCAATTGTGATTTTCGGGTAAAAAAAAAATTTCTCCTAATAAAAGTAGCATTAATATACTCCTAATATAGGTAGGGAGGCTGCAAAAGTGTGACCGGGACAGGTGGTGTAAAAATTTCATTTTGTAAGCCACCAAGATTAGGGTTAGTGGTGAGAGGTTTGAATAATCTGCATGAAATTATAGGTTCAAACCTCAGTATCATTATTGTATAAAATAAAATAAAAAATTCATTTTGTTTGCTGTACAGTTTTCCTTTGAGACTATTAACTCACTGGCAGAGCTATAAAAAGCTTGTAGTGGAATTTTAATAGGTGACCTTTTGCAAAGTATCTCACATAGTTTGCGGCAGGTGGAAGTTAAGCTGTGAATGGAAGTAGCACTTAATGCATATCAAGATTAGTTTATTTTGTGTTGAAGACATCTTATGATTAAAAGCTTTTTAAAAGCGCCTACAAAACGGGTTTTTCTTTTCTTTTCTTATGATTTAGCATGTCCAAACATGCTATAATAGTTGAGCCACAAGGAACCGTTTTGAATTCTTAATGAGATTATTAAGACCTGTACAATTGGACAGAAACAACACAGCTGTTAAGATCACCAACACACGGGACAGAAATCATATTCTATTACTTGTTTATGTTGCTGATATTTTGTTGCAACTGCTTCGAATATGTTTTGCTTGCACTTGATTTTCTCAGCATTCTTTTATGACAAACACTTGTTTTTTTTTTTTTTCTACTTTAGAACATATTGGCAAAATGGGTTAACCCACCCTGCCCCATTTTGAGGTGGACTGACATGTCAACTCATCTAAAAAAATAAAACATAAAAAAATAAATATATTGATGTTAATCTTTTATTTCTAATAATATTTAGATATTTTTAAAGTTTAAAAAAAAAATCAAGCAATAAGTCAAAAAAATGAAAGAATAATTTAAGGAAAAAATATTTGTCCTTTTAAAGGATATAACTTTGTGTCATTTTAGATCTTAACCATTGATTTCCGTCAATTAACGGTTAGGATTGATTGGATAAATACGAATTAATAATTAATTAATAAATTTGATCCAATAAATCCTAACCATTAATTGATGGAAATCAACACTTAGGATCTAAAATGATCCAAAGTTATATCTTTTAAAAGGACAAACATTTTTCCTATAATTTCATTTAACATATTTATACAAATCATACTTTAAAATTATGTTATTATATAACAAAATAAGGACATCAAGCATGCAAATATTTGCAAATGAAGACATCATTGCATCCGTAAGGAGAATTTCATGAGCATCTAATTTCGTTTGTATACATACTAGCATTTAAATCCAAAAACAGGCTTAAGTTCCTTTTATTTATTTTTTTGTGTTAATTTTTTTTTCTGTCTAATTAAAAGTGAATAAAAAATAATGTTTCCATAAAATAATAGCATCATGGCCATAAAAGAAATGAAATAGGTGTTTTTTTATTTTATTTTATTTTTTGTTTTGAAAGTTAAAAGTCAAAACACAAAACAAAAACAACTTAGATATATTCTCTAAATTTGATTCTAAAAAAAAATAGTAACAATTTTTAAATTTTTTTTTACAAATCAGGCTTTATCAAACAGATTTTTTTATTTTTTTGTTTTGAAAATAAAAATAAAAATAAAATAGATTTCAAACATGCCCTACGGGTTGAGAAACACATAAACACGAGAATGGAGACTAACCTTCCTTACTTTGCAATATATTATCAAGGGTCATTTTCTCGTGTTTTAGGTAAGAATATTGGGCATGTGGAGACTAACCTCCACTACTTTGCAATATATTAACAAGGGCCATTTTCTCGTGTTTAGGGGTAAGAATGTTGGGCCTGCAGGGAGAGTTTGTGGCCGCGGGGGTGGGGAGATTGCCAACCATGGACCAATGGGCAGCAATATTAAATGGGCTTGGAACATCACAATCAAACTCAAAACCTTAAGGCATTAGGTGCATAGATCCTTCAACTTATATGGTGCTCATTTAATCTTTTTTCAACCAATGTGGGACTACATTCAATCATTCACACTTAGATTCCTAAACAAAGAAAGGTTGAGAAACACATAAACACAAAAATAAAGTAACATTTTCAATATGTGCTATATTATAGAGACTTAATGATCAAGGAACACAAAAAATTCTGTGTGTAAATTGTAAAATGGCTAAACTATAAGATTAAAGTGTATTTTACCCACAAAGATAACTATCTACCACTTCATTTTTACCTCCTTTCCACCCTCCTAAACTTGACTCATTGTCCAATGAATAATCACATATTCCAAAATATCTTTTCATTTACATTTTTTTTGAAACATAAGGTAAATAATCAAGAAAACAAAAATAAAGGCCTAATTACGAACCCCGCTGAACTAAATCACTACAACCCTCTTTAGCATGCTCGAAGGTGAGCAATTCTCGGTAAATAATATAAGCATATTGTTCTGGACCCATTCCATGGCCCATATCTTAAAAACACAACAATAAGTGATAGAGTAAAGAGCTAAGGATAATCTCATCATCTTGTTATCAAAGGATAAACTACTTATCTTATCCCTTAATAATCACAACCTTATCAGGACTCTACACCTACAGGTAAATCCCTTCTATAAATAAAAAGTTAAGCCTTTCAGGTACAGATTCTGAATTCCCTACTATTTTTTCTATCACTGTGCATACACACCACGCATTTAGCGATATGCCATTATTATTATTATGCACAATGATTTGTTACCCCTTGTGGTGTCTCTTCCATAGACTCTAGAGAGCGTACTGATCCAAGATACAAATACCAACCACCGGTTGGACATGTTCAATTCTCCAGGATCGAACATTGGCGCCATTTGTGGGAAATCGGTAAACTTTGATCCTACACAGTCACGATGAACACTTAAAGCGCAACAGCAAACATTGAAAACCACATGAAGAGTGGACTTCGCAATTGCAGCTATGGATTGTCAATGTCTTTATGTTGCCAAGGACTGTATAAAGGTTCTTCGAAAGAGGTTCACAAAGAGAAAAAAAATGTTAGCAGGATGAAGGCTACGTTGCTCTAAGCAAAAGTGTCATGGGAACTAGCAAGAAAGGTGTACATGAGCTTTTTAGAGGATAATCTTTTTAGTCAAACCATTCATAAAAGGAAGGTGGCCCGACCAAGGGCTCCAAGGTCAAGAGCCTGACTAAGGGCTTCAAGTTTAATAGTTCGGCCACGGCCTAAAACTTTAACTCTGCCCAGCCAAGGGCTCCAAGTTTATCAGCTCGACCACGGTCTTGAGCTTCAACTCAGCCCAACCAATGGTTTCAAGATTGTCAGCTTGGCCATGACCTTGAGTTTCAACTCAACCTGGCCAAGGGCTCCAAGTTTAATAGCCCGGCCAAGGGCTTCACGTTTATCAGCTTGGCCACGGCCTTGAGCTTCATCTCAGCCCGACCAAGGGCTTTAAGTTTATCAACTCGACCACGACCTTGAGCTTCAACTCAGCCTAACCAAGGACTTCAAGATTATCAGCTCAGCCATGACGTCGAGCTTCAAACCAGGTCAAGGGCTTCATGATTACCCGCCTGGTCACGACCTCAAGCTTCAACTTAGCCCAGTCAAGGACTCCAAGTTTAACAGCCCAGACAAGGACTCCATATTTATCAGCTCGGCCACGGCCTCAAGCCTAATCTCAACCCGACCAAGGGCTTCAAGTTTATCAGTTTGGTCATGACCTTGAGCTTCAACTCAGCCCAACCAAGGGCTTTAAGATTATCAGCTCAGCCATACCCTTGATCTTTAACTCAGCTCGACCAAGGGCTTCACGATTATCTGCTTGGTCACGACCTCGAGCTTCAACTCAGCCAGGCCAAAGGCTTCAAGATTGTCAGCTCGGCCACGCCTTCGAGCTTCAACTCAGCCCGGCCAAAGGCTTCATGATTGACAGCTCGACCACGGCCTCGAACTTCAACTCAGCCCGACCACAACTTTGAGCTTCAACTCACCCCGGCCATAGTGACCAGTCATGGTCCCAGCCAGAGCGACCTACCAAGCTCATGGAGGATCCAAAATATTTTAAGGTAATCCCAGCAGGCTCCTATACGTGACTAGAGGAAAATATCAGACAAACTTCAATCCAACTCGGTAGAACCGAAGCATCTGAGCATGATCCTAGCAGTCCTTCACGCCTGACTAGAGAGATACGTCAAATAGACTTCAATAAATAGTTCTCAAGACTTGAAGCATCCAAAGGAAATACAAAGAGCCACCAAACTCAATGAAGACACATCGGTCATACCCCGACAAATCAAAGAAAACCATCATATAGTCATGTTTTCTACCTCAAAAAGGGCTTACAAACTTATGAGACTTGCCATAGTCCTGCTTTACATCATGAGGTCCAACAAAGCAGCAACATTTCAGCCCAACAGCTTGAGCTCTTAGATTGCTGGATTGGAGGGCAATAGGACCCACTGAATGGGCCTTTAGCTTCTAAAAAGCAGCACCAAATATAAGTGGTAAGCTAAAAAGACAAGGATAGATTTTGGCGTTATAAGCCAGATTGCAATCCAAGACCTCGACTAATAAGCTAAGTTCATTTGCGGAAGGCCCACAGAAGCAAATGTCGGCCAAGCAAAGTAACCCACATTCTGGACTACGAGTCCAAACCTCAAAAATGCCCTTGTAAAGGTACAAAGAAGAGTCGAGGCAAGAAAATTTGAGCTCAAATAAAGAAAGAATCGCCTCTCCAAACTGAAGACTATGGCAGATGAAGCCAAGTCAAAATAATAGTCGAGGCAAGAAAAGTTGGGCTCAAATAAAAGAAGGAAAAATCATCTCTGTAAACTTGAGACTATGACAAAAGAAGCCAAAGTCAAAATAAAAGTCATGGCAAGCTAAGTCGAGATGCTCACCATAAAGCGCAACGGCAAGTTAGTCCAAAATGCTAAATACAGCATCCTCAAGATGCCAAATCAGCTCCACACGACCCACCAAATCAAAATATATAGCAAGAAATTAGAAAGTTATCTGTCAAGACCTCGGGAAAGAAGCCGGGTCTAGCCAACGAAGGCTCGCGGTGACGTGTGCTGGCCAAACAACCCAATCTAAGATCTGGGCCACGAGTCCGGACTCCACAAGTTCCCCTAGAGGTACAAACAATGGGCAAATGCAAAATTACCGCCCCCGCAGATACTATATGCCACAACATTACAAGTCGGGCCCAAATAACAAACGGAAAAAGGGAAAAAAGGCAATGCACTGAGTTCAAATCTCTAAGGCACCCAAGAAAGCAGCACAAAATAAAGCCTTAACAGGACAAGCTAGGTTCACACAATATAAAGCCTCGACAACACAAGTCGATCTAAAGCAACTTGAACAAAAAGAATGGCAAGATGCATCATAAGAGCATAATAAAAGTTGAAATTGAAATGCCATAAAGGCTGGGAACAAACTCGACAATGTACTTTACCACACAAAAAGGCATAACCGCCAGAAAGAACGTGAAAGACCAAAAGGCCAACACCCCGGTTAGCCTAAACAAGGCAGCACAGACAAGGCACTCTACAGAAAGACCAGCTACTCCAGATCTAAGCTTCGACCTAGAAAGGCAAAATAGGAGAAGTATTAGCAAAATTCCAAGTAACCCGACACATAGGATCAAGTTCTGACATAGAACTCTGATCTCGCTGCACTGATAAGTCACAAAAGAAAGGCATGCAAGGCGACCCAAGAACACCCAATAAACGTCAGCTAGGGATGAACCCAGACTTGGATGAGGTGCAAGAAAAATTATATAATCTGGCTATATAACTAGATGGGATCCTCATAATGAATGGACCCAAGTGTGGCCGTGGTGTAAGAAAAATATTACAGCCTGGACACTCAAATTGTCAGACTGGGGGGCAACTATTCTGGACCCATTCCATGGGCCCATATCTTAACAACATAACAATAAGTGATAGACTGAAGAGATAAGGATAATCTCATCGTCTTATTATCAAAGGATAAAGGATAAACTACTTATCCTCTCTCCTAACAATCACAACCCTATCAAGACTCTACACCTCCAAGTAACCCCTTCTGAAATGATAAACTACTTATCCTCTCTCCTAACAATCACAACCCTATCAAGACTCTACACCTCCAAGTAACCCCTTTTGAAAGGATAAACTACTTATCCTGCTCTCTTGCCTATCATTGTATATACACCTCACGCCTTTGGCTATATGTCAGTATTATTATTGTGCACAATGATCTGTTACCCATTATGGTGTCTCTTCCATAGACTCCCGTGAGCGTATCGATCCAAGATACAAATACCAACCATCGGTTTGACATGTTCAATTCTCCAGGATCGAACACATGTATAATAAAGGCTTTTGCTATAGTTGAATCCCCTTGTAACAATGATCTTATGAAACCCTTTTAGGTCCAGGTTCTTACCTTCATAACCACATCGTTTTATCTACATTTTCTTTCCTAACATTTCTCCAAGTTTTGAGCAATTATGATCCAATTTGGTTCCATCATTAAATATTATTGCCTATCTTTCCAATAACCATATAACCAAGTATAATTAATTTTGAATTATATATTTGGTAATTACTTAAATTTTGAAAAAAATTGTTCTTAATTTATTCTTTTGTTAAAATGTTTTTAAAAACTTGTACGAAGTTACTTTTGAACTAACTAAATTATAAGTTAGAGAAAGATTTATAACTATAAAAGGGCTTTGTGTCTCGTCTCTCCTTTAACAGGAGAGACAAAAGTTTCCTGCATACACGTTTTAAAAGTGAGCTCCATTATTTAAAAAAAAAAAAGAAAAAAAAAAGAAAAAGTTTGTGTCATTTTAAAGAATGTAAAGTTATGTCATTTTAAGAGAGAGAAAGAGATAGATAAAGGAAGAGAGAGAGTTGACAAAAAAATAAAGGTAGGAGTCCTACCTCTTTGTGAGAGTGAAATGATATAAGTTGTGTCATTTAAAAAGATAAACATTTTTCTCAAAAAAAATTCTAGCACAAAAATCGATATATGGGTATCAGGAGAAATACTTTATTCGATAAGAGAAAAAAGTATTTTCTCCATTATAAAAATTATAAAATTCAATTTCTTGTTTCTTTCTGTTTCCAACTGTACACGCAATTCAAAAATAAGGTGACCTAAATCGTGAACTTGCTCGAGTAAAATCTAAATTCACCAAATAAGGAAAATTGCCTTAATTATGCTCTACGCCTCTACCAAAAAGTAAAGCTAAATCAATTTCAACAACTATTAATTTTTGTGTGTCAATGATCTCAATTTGCCTATCCTCTTAAATGCATTTGGATAGACATAATAGATTGGTGAAGAAAATAGATACCAAAATAATTCCTGTAACATAAACTCAACATCGTTATGTAAGTTTCTGACCTCTTGCCATGTGGATTGACCTTAGGAACTTTTGCATCACTTGTTGTATAATCTAGTTCAACTCAAATAACCAAATTGTCGGATAAAATGACCTATAATTGAAGGGTTATATTTTTCTGCAGCAGTAGGAAAGATTTTTTTCTCTTATCATAGATACGGAAATATTATGGAAAAGAGAAGAAAAAATGGAATGGGTCTCACATTTTTGAGTCAGTAGAAAAAATCGATTACCTCCTATAACATGAGACTATTATTTCCCATAATTGAATTGTAATGCAACAAAATAGGAAAATAAAGAATATATAGCTCAAACAAATACCATTTCCCTCAATCCAGGTTGGAAAAGTCAAATTTCAGCCTACAGAGAAAACTAAGGGTTTTCACTCCATTTTATATGTACAGCAAAGCAGAAAGAACTACTCAAAATATTCAGTTCAAAGAATATGACTCATGCTTTGCATTCAAATAACAATTTTTGTTGGCAGGACATTAACGATGGTATTGTTGTAGACCTAAGGTGTATTTTATTATATTTCTCTCTCTAATAATTTGAGCTTAGACTCATAAATAGTTATTATTGCATAAGGTTTCTAAGTTTATTTATATTCCCTTTATAAAGAAACAATGTTGGACGTATCCCACATTAGGTAAATCAAGATAAATCGTCATCTCCTTTCTTCTTCCCTTTTTTTTTTTATTTTGCAATTGTGTATGTACGATTGTTCGATCTCAACAATATTAAATCAAATACAACTGATCAAGTTAGCTTTTCTCAAACAAACAACGAAAAACCAATTAATCATGATCTTGAACAGTGTAAAGTACGACCCCTTCTACATATTATACTCACTGGGAATCAAGTAGTAGCACATTAACCTTCACGAATAGTCAATAGTCAATACCAAAAATATTACATGCAAAAAAGTTCTACATTTACCGAAAGAATATCATATATGACTATATGAGGATCAGCATTTGAGCAATTGTAAATCTAGAACGAATACACTAGCTAGGTAAATACTCCACCACCTGATAGTCTTGTATCATTTCAGTATTAAGGAAGACAAGAATAGACCAATATTTATTAAGTTTTTGAAAATGGGAACCCTATAAGAAAAGTCCACTTCAGAAATATACACAACCAAAATTACTCAAAACCTCTATTTGGAATTGAGTTTTCCATGCTTACACCACGGCAAATGATGTTAAAACATTGGGGATTACTTCTCTCATGTAGTATGAGAGAAGTTTTCTTATGTTATGAGACAACTAAAGTGGGCCTCACCAACTTTTAGAAAAAAGAAAAAAGAGAGGCACATTTTTCGAAGAGAGAGTGACATGAGAGATCCATCTTATGCAACATAAGAGTATGATTTCTCTAAAACATTAGTCCCTGGAAGAAACATACTTACCAATCAGTCATCAAATAAAATAAATTCACTCAATTTGCATCTCCAAGAATACTTAAAACTCCAACCATCATTAAGAACTGGTATCACGCCACTAACAGTTATGGAATGCCAAACAAGTAGAATAACCAGGTTTTATAACAAAAGGACAAAGGCAATGGCAGTAACATATGTAATCTACAAAGAGTTGATAAATTCTATTCACAAAACGATGTTATGTAAATTCTAATCATGAATTTCATATCAAAAGTGCATATGGTTCTGTCTATTTTAAACTAATATAATAAATTTGATTCAACTAAACAACCCAATGTATTCTTATAATACAACAACATTTAACACACAACAAAATCTTGCAGACTTGTCACCTGAATCCATTTCAATAAATTGCTCCATTCTCGCTCTATCTTTTCCATTAGAAACAGATTCTGGAGACTTATCTAGTTGCTTCCCTTTATAAGTACCTATAAATCAATTAATTACCAAGACAAGTGCGGCCTCTACTACACTAACTCTGCCCTATATGGGGAGATAACACAAACAACACAGCAGGACCAAATCATTGGACCTATTAGATTGGTGAATCCATGAGGATTGTGCAACATAAAAACTTCATTCATCCCTTCCTCCATGGTCTATAGAACATCTCTTCCAGAAGTTCCCTGATCAAGTTGATACCGGAGCCTTCCGGATTGACCCTGCATATGAAATAATGCAACATACTTTCTTTAGTCCAATTTTTTAAATTAGAACAACAAGGCTTAAGATGCTATGATTTGTATGCAACTATTTACATTCTACAATGCACACTAGAGGCCATTAACCATTGGGATACAAAAAGAACAAGAAGCAGAAATGTCATTCTCCAAATACAAGAAAGTGATGAAGGAACCTCATCACAACCAGCAATTATCATTCCAAACAGATAAAGAAACAGGATTCAAATTTAAGTCTTGAGGTTTCCTAAAAAAAACAAAGTGCCATAATTAAGACCAGCACACCATACTCGGCAGAAAAACTTTTTCAATGTATCAAAAGACAAACAGATAATAACTCCCTAATAGCATTGCATGACAATAAATGTGGGGCAAAAAAAAAAAAAGCAAAGATAAAAAAAAGTTCAGCACCTTTCAACCGTCATTTCATTCTTCATGTGAATCTACTTAATCACCAAAAAAGGAATAGTTCTATGAATTAAGAACTATATGACATCCATCAAACTAAAACACAACCATTTAAATTGGACAACAACACCATCTTCTTTTTCAGTCCTCCCTCCATGACATTGGCAACAAAATAATTAAAATACTCAGTAGAATTTTTTTTTATTTTTTCTTTATGCATCAAAACTAAAAAGGGTAACAATTCCTTGATAGCATGACAACAAAGATAAATAAATAAAAATAAAAAAATCAAAACTTTGCAATCCATTATTCCATATCTCCATGTGCATCTACTTAACCAACAAACATAAGGGTTCTCAATAAGAACAAGACCACCCACCAACCTAAATCACAACAACAACTATTGAAATTGACCATGACCATGACCAATACCCCCATCACCTTTTCTAGTTCTTCCGCTACAATAATGACAACATACAATACACAATAAACAAAACAAAAATCAAACAGAAAACTCACAAAAAGAAGAAGAAGATAAAAACAATAAACAAACAAAACCCAACCTGGGAAAGAGCATGAGCATCCTCAGAGCGAACGGCAACACATTCAGGTGGCGTTTCAAAAAGGGACAACGAGAATTGCTTAAAAGCAGCACCAACATCAAAGTAAATCAACCCAGAACTAGGAACATCGACGCTAATGCTCATCACAGGGAACCAGAGGAACAGATCCTGAGCCTCCAACCCGGTCAAAGCATCGATCTTACCGTAACTCAAAGACCCAGAAACGTTTCTGTCATAATGCAACTCGTTCTCGAACTTGGCGTTGCAAGCTTGATCTAAGTGCACCCAGAAGCGACCATCGTCGTCAACGTCGAATTCCTCCACGCCCTTTGGGAAGAGCCCCATGGGGAGGCCATGGTCGCGAAGAACCTCGTAGATGGTTGTTGCATTGGAGTTGCTTGAGGTTGCAGATGCAGAATAAGAGGTTGAAAGAAGAAGAAGAAGAAGAAACTGAATTATGATCCAAGGAAAGGAGAACATGGCTTGGTCTCTTGTCTTTTTTTTTTGTTTTTATATTTTTGAGATTTTTAAGGTTTTGGTTTTAAGGTTGTTAAAACATAGGTTGTTTGAACTTTGAAGGTGAAGAGGATCAATGGTTATGGTTTTGGAATATTGAAGAGAAGGAGAAGGCATAGCCAGAGAGAGAGAGAGAGAGAGAGGGAGAGGAGAGAGAGAGTGACAGCTTGAATCCAGAAGGGATTATTAGGAAGAGAATGATCAATTATTGGCATTTGGTGGTGACTGGTGAGGCATGTGGACCTGGGTTTGGTTTTTTAGTAATCTTATTTATTTTTGGTTATTAGTAATTTTAGTTACTCATTTATTTTTGGTTGATATATTTTATTTATATTTCTTATAAATGATAATTAGTTATTAAACATCTCAAAACAATTTTGCATACTGACAAGAGTTCGATTTATAATTGTATATATAAAAAATACTTTGTTGATAAAAGTAAAATCTATTTTGAAGATTTCTACGTCTTAAAAAAAATTAGTCTTCAACCATCTATCAAAGAATCTTGAGAAACTCAAAATAAATTAAAATATTATTTATCAATGTAGATTATATTCAACTCAAAGTCTCAAAACTATTCAGTCTTCGTGAATAAAAGATTAATTAAGAGAACTAACAGCATTGGTAATTTAAATATTATTTTACATATTAAATTTTAATTTAACACGAAACTAGTAAGTATTATGTATATTGTACAAGTATTTTTAATTTAGGTTAAAAATAAAAATAAAAATATTAAAAATTAATAAAAAAATATTTGTGGTTGATTTAGGTATAACCTCAAAATATAGATTAAAAGAGAAAAATGATTTAAGTTATAAAGAAGATATGTATAATTATTATAAAAATACTAATTTTAAATTAGAAAAAAAGTGTCAATTTTAACAAAAATATATTAATAAATTAGGTTTTTTTTTGGATTGCTCTACTGGTTTTCGGGGCTTCGTCCCGACTATGTCCAGTCCGACCCGGATAGGTTACCTAGCATTGGCAGGTGAGTCTCTCAACGAAGATTTTCTGCATACACAAGGTCTCGAACTATTAATAAATTAAGTTACTCATTTAATATATAAGAGTGAATTATATCCCATGATTGAAACCATTGTTGTGACATCCGGCCAACCCAGGTCGAGTCAGAATTCAGTGAATCGGTCATCAGATTAGTTCATGTCAAGCATTGAACTGGTCATGCATCTGATCCGATTAAATTCGGTCAAAACTCGGACAAAATTGGCCAAACCCGGTGACTCGTCGGGTCATGCATTTTTATTAAAAAAAAAAATCAAAAAATCAAAATCGTTTCATCTTGTCAAAAAAATGTAGAACTCATTTTAAATTTTTTTTGTAATTTTATTTGCTAGTATACTCTTCTACAATAATCTCAAATTTCAGCTTTCAGTACTGAAGCAATTTGCGGAACAATAAATTAAGAGAATGTGACATATCTCTTTTCAATGTAGATGAATTTAAAAAATATGAGTTCAATATCATTAGAGATATGCTTATGGGGATTATGAGTTATAATTTAAATTGACGTAGTAATAATATGCATTTTCATTTATTTGTGTTTCATGAACTTGTAAAAGTGTGATTGGATAATTTTTGAGTTTATTCAGTGAACATTGTTTAACTCATTTTAGATATGAAGAATACAATTAAATTTATATGTTCATATTTATATATGTTTTTATATATCCGAGTCAACCAATTTGACCAGTGACTCACTGGTCCGACCAATGATCTAATAATCCAGTATCCCAATCGAATCGATGCTATGTATCAAAAAAAAGAGAGAGAAGAAACTGCTCGGATAAAAGGGAAACCAAATAAATGTAACAACGTCTTGCAATTTCACTATTATTATTTTCTTTTTATAAAAGGGGAAAGAAAAATGGATGCATCTATAGCTACTCTCTTTTTCTGGGTTACAAGTTTTCTCACTTATTTTTATTCCTCTTTTCTATACTACGTGAAAATTCAAAGGAAAAATCACATTTTTTTTTTTGGTTATTTTAAGTATTTACAGTAATAGATAAACAAGGTAGATCTATTTTTTATTAGCATAAATTTTTAAAACAGTTGTATAGAGAATGATTATAACTTCAACAATTAAACATTGTTTATATGAATTATTGAAATAAATTCTTGGTTGTATTGGAAATAAGTGATATATAATACAAATTCAAACAGTGAGTTTTTTAACAGCCAAACTAGGCCGTAAATGACAGGATTAAAGTGTTTACCTTTTCTTGGGGAAAAAAAAAGTTTTCTTAATGCAAAAGGAATAAAGTTTTTGAATAATAATTACAAAAAGAAGTTTGTAGATATTTTTTTATCGCCGTCTACATAATAGACAATATAGTTGAGGTGTGACAACGATTGTAGTTTTGTCTTGTGTGGTTCAAAAACCATTATTTTGAGTAATTAATTTAGATAATCTTGTTATGCAATTATTAATGGTAACTGTTATTTTTGTTGAGCCACTTGTATTATCATGATAATTATTGACTTTGTCAAATATCAAATGGCGTATGCTTCACCTTTTGGTTTGATTGAATGTACACTAAGAGAATTTATTATTTGAGAATAGTGTTGACTCAAATTAAATATTAAATTTTGTCCAACTAATATATGATTGTTTTAATTTAACTAAGGGTTTTGTATCTATAATTTAACATGACCACAACAACTTTCCTACACATACAACATTTTGTGGGACCCACAATTTTTGAAACCAAAAAAAAAAAAAAAACTCTGGCACGCAAAACGAATCTCTATAACATAACACAATCACTTTTCCTACAACATAACTCTTATTAAACCCTTTAACTAATGGTCTTGAGTTTAAATTATGGGTATATAATTATGTTAAAAACTTCGTATGGTGAGAGCTTTAACCCGTATATGATTCTATCTAATTTGATTGGATTAGTCAATTAATCGATAAACTGATTAAAATTTAAAAAAAAAATTAAGGTTTACTTCTTTGGGTATGTGCTACTTACATTGCTTCATAGGCTGATAGAGGTATCACCATTAATGAAGAGTTGTGCATTATTAGAGGTCCCCTATGCCAAGTACGTCTTGGAAGAGAACGTTTTTTAGTAACTCTAACCCGCAAAATGTAATGGACATTAGTCTGAACATCCCAACTATGTCTTTTTCTAATAACTTTCTTTGAATTGATTATCCTTTGGTTAATATGATGTTCAAAAATCTAAACCTTTTCAAAAGTAAGCAATTCAAAATAAGACTTTGAACAAAAAAGAAATATGCAAGGAAAGAGAGAATACGAGAATGAATTTAAAGTTTTTATTTCTAATGAGACAGATTAATCATATATTTTATGTTAGCCTTTTAATAAAGAGTGAGCATAGATTATTTAGTACGACTTGCATAAAATTTATTTTATGAAAGGAATATTTTTATTTTTGTTTTGGTAAATTATGAAAGGAATATTTTATTAACATTTCTTATTCCTAACAACTTCCATTTTGTAATTATAATCCAAGATAAAAAAATAGGATAACAATAATAAAAAAATGTAAAATGTTTTAGATGGTTGACTGACTTGACTCAACTTGCAGCATATAGGATTACTAATG
The DNA here is from genome assembly GCF_033153095.1 of Gastrolobium bilobum. Classification (NCBI taxonomy): domain Eukaryota; kingdom Viridiplantae; phylum Streptophyta; class Magnoliopsida; order Fabales; family Fabaceae; genus Gastrolobium; species Gastrolobium bilobum. Next base: position 137,583 of record NW_026895554.1, on the reverse strand, counting down.
CAAAAAATAAATAAATTCATAGCTAGTTTGGTGGACAAGATAGGATAAGGGTAGGATATGATATGGGGCTGATAAGGGTAGGATATGATATGAGGCTGATAAGCCTATATCATGTCCTGTGTTTGATGAACACCTGATTGGCAATCTGATAAGATTATGTAGAAAGAGAAAAGAGAAAGAAAAAACAAAATATAATGCGATAAATACAAATATATTGGGTAGTGTGGGGATACATTGGGTAACGAGAGGATATATTGGGTATCCAATATTGGTACCCTATCCTATTGAATCTTAACCCAACTCTCCCCATAGGATAAGAAATCATGTATTGGATAGGATAAAATGAGACAATAGGATAAGCTAATCATATCTTATTGACCCACCAAACAAGAGATAAAAGTAGGATATAATAAGTTATCCTATCCTATCTTCTTTGTGCCTGTTTGGATCCTCTTATTTTTAAGCTAGAAGCTACTTATAAGCATAAGCTAGGCCAAACAGGTTTTGAAAAAAGCTCTTATAACGAAAAGTTTTTTTTTTATAATGAAGAAAAAAGTTGAAAATTAAAAGCTCCTCCTAGGAGTTTTTTTAAGCTCTTATTTGTTTTTCTTGAATTGTGTGTTTTTTTTTTTAAATGAAGAGTGATAAAGATAGAGAGAGAAATAATTTTCTTGAAATATGTGCTTTTAATTAATTTTTAAGCTAAATTTTTTATGTAATTTCCAAACAGCTTTTAGTTTCTTTTTTTAAGCTCTTTTTTTTTAGCTTTGGCTTATAAGTAGCTTCTAGCTTAAAAATAAGAGGATCCAAACAGGCTCTTTATCAGGTGCTCCAAACAGGCCCTTAAAGACTTGACATGGAAAGGGAAGCAGAAGAAATAAGACCAAAATTGGTATGAAAATAATGGGATAAGTTATTTTACTTATTTTTTTCATACCTACTTTATCTATCACTCTCCAACATCGTTAGATTAGTTGAGATTCTGATTTAACGATATTAGAAAATGATGAGTAAGGTAGGCATAAAACAAGGTAGGTAGAATAACCTATTGTGATAAATGAAGCTAGGGTGAAAAAAATTATATAACTATATTTAAAAAATAATGATTATAAGATTAATGTTATTTTAAAATATTTTACTCAACTAATGCAGTTATTTACCTAGTGTGTAACTAATTGTGCAATGATACATATATATGGTCACGTGGCAAACTCCCATGAGTTGCGCACCAACAACTAATTGGATTTTACCATGTGGCACCATCATGGTCGTCCATGCAGTTCTCTATGATAATGGTTATAATCTTTAATTTCTTCTTTCTTCTTTCTATCTGCCAATTCTCTAAAACATCATAATCTTTTTGTGTTCCTAACAAAATGAGTTCAAATTCACAATCAATTAGTAAGTGCTAAGGACAGTCACAATAGTGTCACTGCCAAAATTCACTTAGTTGCACATATGGTCCGTGCATAGGAATTTGTCAGATGGTAACTAAACATATATCATATGCATTATTAGTTGCACATGAAGTGTGTGTGAAATTGACTGTATTATTTGAATAAAATAATTGAGAATGATATTAATTCAATAATTTCTTTTTAAGAATGCAATTACATAATTTTTTTCCTGAAGCTAGAGTGTACTCCTCAGGAGATATAAAGAAGCGGAGAAAGAGAGGAAAGAGAAGAATAAATTAAGACGGAGAGATTGGATCAATTTTCTTTGTATCTATTCCATTCCACTAATGAAATATATATAACCAACCTAAGTTAGTTACACTTAAGGCAAAGGACCACAAGAGGAAGCAAAACTACACAACTGGAACATAAGGAAAATTACAAAAAAAAAACTAAGTTTTTTAAAGCAGAATTAACAATTGAAATGTAAAAAAAAAAAAGATAAGAAAATTAAAGAACCATTGGTTATTGGCAAAACCATAACTATTGTTATATCTGTAGATACAATGTATGTTTTAATGATAACAAAGAGACAATAACAAAAGAAAACAAACTTGACCAAGAGCAAAAAAACATTAACCATGTGTGGGGATTGAAGATGCATGTTGGAGCCACACAAGAAGATTAATGACATCAAAGTTGTAACAACATGGATGAGCTTTGAGAATAGGAAGGCGTCAAGAGTAATTCAATCAAGTTCAGCAAGGAAGAATAGAAAAACTAAGGTCAGAGGAAACAAACCATAGATAACATCTAAGAGAATATTAAATATCACAACCATGGTGAAAAAGGAGCAAAACCAACAAATTGTCAAGCATTGTCATATCCAACAAGTCAAAGCATCAAGTTAAAGTAAAGATCCAAGACACAAGACATGAAGCTAAGTATAAAATCATATTTAAAATATATCTTTAGGACTTAGACTTATATGTAAGGACATTGCATGAGCTCAAATTTTTTCTCAAAGTAAACATGTTTTTCAAATTGCATAGTCCATAAACTTTAAATAGTTTAAAGAAATTTCAAAAACTCATAGAAAAGATCCTTGACATGTTTATAACTTCAAAACATATTTACCAAGTCAAGATCTTTCGTAAAAAGTGTTGAAAAACAAGCTAGAACACATTTGAACTTAAAATTTGCTGCACAATTTGGTTTCTGTCTTCCAGACAATTTTCGTATCAAATATGACAGATTTGAATCTTGTGTTATTCATAAAAGTTGTAGATATCTCTTTTATCTTTCCAAAGAGACCAAGTTCACATAAATCCGATAAGTATAGCTCATGTTATGCCCAAAATACGAAATAGTATTCTTATTGTCATGTTGGAAATCGATTACCAGCATATGGTAATCGATTACCCACCCTTTGGTAATCGATTAACACTGCGAAAGAATGCCTAAAACGACTATAAATGAGTAGTTTTTTATTTTAAAAAAATCATTGTATATACATTCTCAACGACTTTAGAACCAATTCGGCATCATTCCTACACATCTTAAGCATACTTTGAGAGCCTCTACACTATCATTTGCATATTTTTTTCATATTTTTCAAAGATCAAACATATTTGAGCTCATATTATAAAAATTCATATACTCATAGTGCTTCAAGTTGTATATCCATACTTTGAGAGTGTATATTTATTTAAAAACACTTCCTCATTTGCATCCTTCAAGTTGTGAGACCCGTTGTATTTGAGAGGTACCCAAATACCTAAGTAAATTTGGAGTGAAAGTCAAGAGCCCGAAGTCTTGGAAGGTTATAGTGGATTGTCAAGCACTCGTGAAACTTGACGAATAGTTAAAGAATTGATCGATCGACTTTAGTTTGAACATAGGTCGCAAGTGATAGTGACCAAACTAGGATATATTGAGTTTGCATTTTTCTAAACCCCCACTCTTTATTTCTAGCATTTTAATTGCTTCTTTGATATCTTGTATGTGCTAGCATAGACTTTTATAATTGTGATATATTATATGTTATGGATTGTTTGAATGTATTGATTAGTTTTTCATATATTAAAGTTGAGGAGCGTTATTCTTACAACTTAAACGTTTTACAACTTCTTACAACCTATTTTTTTATTATTGATTTTTGTCAATCCAACGGTTATAATTTATTGAAAATTATAATTAATTAATAAATGTAACTCAATAATCATAACCATTGGATTAACGGAAATCAACGGTGAAAAAATAGGTTGTAAAACTTTTAGGTTGTAAGAATAACCCTTCTTATTAAAGTTTCCTTGAAATGATTTTTTTTTATCAGAGTTGTGTATAACATTTGTGAGTGTTTTTTTTTAAATGGAAACTCAAGAGACAGTCTTTTCATCTTCCCACCATCACCAAACAACATATGTTTTATCTCACTGTTCCATTTTTTCCAAGCAAGTGGGCGATGTACGTGTAAGCTCATTGTTTGTTTCTGAATCTACACACACACACACACACACACACACACACACACACACACACACACACACACATATCTATATATATATTTGATGCTGTTAAGCTGAGTCATTTCTGGCAATCTATTTCGCTGCTGTCATGAGTAAATATCAATCAGATCTCGAAACTTTCCCATGTAAGAGAAGAAGCACAAACCGTTTTAAAAAGATATTCGGTAATTCTTCAACCTCGTGTTGTGATGTGTTCTCTTCGTTTACTGGTACGTACCTAGCGTATCCTTCAATCTGTTGACGATAAATATGTTTATTTTCTGTTTCAGAAGTTTCTTTGTTGTTATTTTTTTATTTGGTTAAGATGAAAATGAGTGCTTCAAACTTTGAATTCTTATTTATGTGTGTTGTTTTGTAGAAAATCTTTATACGTTCTCTGCCACCCAAGTCAGCTGGTATATTCTATAACCTTCCAGTGACTTCATTTGTTATTGAGTTATAACGGTTGATTAAAGCTCCTTTTTAGTGCCTGCTATTGTTTTTTTTTTAATGTTGATTGGTACAAAATGCAGCTTTTCTGATGTGGTCAACGTACGAAATGAGTTGAGCTGCAACCGACAACCGCTACACGATATTACTAATGGTGACTGTACGTTCACTGATACTGGAAACGTCATGTCTGTGTTTGTGTCTTTTCTATTACGTTCATTGTACATTGCATATGTGAAACGTTTGTGAATAAAAGTGAGATATGACAAGAGCTGAGGATAACATTTTGTAAATAAACTTATGTTGCAAAAAGTTTCTTTGTTGTTGTTTTTTTTTTCCTCTTTTTACTCTCAAGTCGGTAATTCATCTCTTGAGGCTGAGAATTGTAAAGATGCCTTTGCAATTTACCGTTGGGCTGGATATCCTCATCTGTTTATACCGTTGGACTTGACATTGATAATTTGATTTCAGCTGAGATTCCTAACAAACATTCCAATCCTTCACTTTCTGCAGCTGTCACGAGTTACATGATGCATGGACCCTGTGGTCCTGATAATTACAAGTCTCCTTGCATGAAGAACGGACCTTGTTCAAAGAAATTTTCCTAGAAGTTCTGCTCCCGTACTTTTATAATGGATTCCCTCATTATAAAAGAAGAAATGATGGGAGTGTTGTCAAAAAGAACGACATTGAACTTGATAACCGTTATGTTGTGTCGTATAATGCAAAACTTCTTCTAAAATATCAAGCGCATATCAATGTTGAATATACCTGTCAGAGTAGTGTCATTAAATATCTTTTTAAATACATTTATAAAGGGCAAGACAGGGTGACAGCTGCTATAAATCATTCAGATGATGAAATCAAAATGTTTTATGATTGCAGGTTGTTGAATTTATATCGGTTATGTTTTCCTTTCGTTGCTTGGAATAACGTTTTTCTAACTTATTTTGTATTTATTGCTTACATATCATAGGTATGTGTTCGCATGTGAAGCTGCTTGGAGATTATTCGGATTTGAAATTCATAATAGATTCCTCCCTATTCAGCGATTGCCATTTCACCCGCCCAATGAAAAGAGCGTTGTTTTTAGTGATCATGCTTCAATAACTGATGTCAAGACTAGGGCGGAGTCTAGACAATCAATTTTTGAGTCTTGGATGGATGCAAATAAAAAATATCCAGAAGGTAGGCATCTTACTTATGCAGAGTATCCAACTCAATTTGTTTATAAAGAAAATATGCATGAATGGCATCCCAGAAAACAAAGATTTTCAATTAGAAGAATAAATCGTTTTTCTGCCAATAATGGAGAAGATTCCTATCTCCGAACTTTACTTATTTTTCAAAAGGGTTGTACAAGTTACGAAGATTTGAGAACTGTCAATGGGGTGATTTTTCCTTCATTTAAGGATGCCTGCTATTCTCTGGGACTTTTGGATGATGACAATGAGTACATTGATGCAATTAAGGAGGCAAGTTCTTGGGGGTCAGCAACTTATCTGATAAATCTGTTTGCTTTATTGTTATTTGGTAACTCAATGAACAAGCCTGAAAATGTTTTCCGAAAATGCTGGGAATTACTATCTGATGATGTTCTTTATCGGCATAGGCAAAGAATTGGACGTGAAGGTAATTGTCCTGAACAAATATTGTGCATTCATTTATGTGTTTTCTGCATTATAATTAAATTCTTTTCAATCTGTATCGTGCATTCATTTATGCAAACAGTTTGTCTATGTTTAATTCTTTTGACCTTGGAAAAAATATGAGCTGTTTTTGTTCCTTCGTAAAAAAAATTACATCTATATATCATACATGTTCCTATTCTTAATATTTGGTTAAATTTTTTCGTTAAGTTCCACACACTCTGCTTTGTTCATAATTTCGCTTTATTTTTCTCTCCTCACCAACTTTGTCTTTGTTAATATTTTTTTTTTGTATTTTTCAAATTTTTTCAGATGCATTTCTTACGGAGGATTCTATAAAAAACATAACCCTTGCAGAAATTGATAAGGTGTTACAAAGCAACGGTAAATGCCTCTCTGATTACCCATCCATGCCGAGTATCATCGGTGAATCTTTATTGGATATGCAGAATAGACTGGTGATGGATGAATTGTTGTATGACAGTTTCTCTTTGAAAGAAGAGCATGACAGACTACTGAATTCACTCATTGATGAGCAGAGGGTTGTTTATGACAAAATAATTTCAGCTGTTTCAGCAGGTAAAGGAGGGTTTTTCTTCCTGTACAACTTTGGTGGTACTGGAAAAATATTTATTTGGAACACCCTGTCAGCATTTCTTCGATCAAGAGCTGGAATAGTGTTTAATGTTGCTTCTAGCGGAATTGCTTCACTTCTACTTCCGGGAGGACGTACGACACATTTTAGATTTTGTATTCCTATTCAGATCACCGAAGATTCAACATGTAATATAAAACAAAATTCTACTTTGGCAGAGTTGTTGTCTAAAACAAAGTTAATCATTTCGGATGAAGCCCCGATGGTACACAGATTTTGCTTTGAGGCCCTTGATAGAACACTTAAAGATGTTCTTAGATTTTATGATACCAGCTGTGTTGATATGCCCTTTGCTGGAAAAGTGGTCACTCTAGGAGGTGACTTTCGACAAATATTACCTGTCATTCCACATGGCAGTAGACAAGAGATCGTTCATGCAACAATCAATTCTTCGTATCTACGGTCATATTGTCATTTGTTATCTTTGACCAAGAATATGTGTCTCAATTTTGGAAGTAGCACTAATAATTTGTTGGAAATAAAAGAATTTTCTGAGTGGCTGCTTAAAATAGGAGATGTTGATCTTGGAGATGACGTTGATGGAGAATCTATTATAACAATTCCAGATGAATTGTTGATCAAAGGTTCAGAAGACCTACTTTCAGATATTATTGATTTTGTCTACCCGAATCTGATGGATAATATATTAGATCCGACTTTCTTTAAAGAACGCGCTCTTCTAACTCCTAAATTGTCTGATGTTGCCATGTTAAACGAGCACCTAATGGCTGTGATTCCGGGTGAAGAAAGGACATTTTTAAGTTCAGATAAGGTTTTGAAACAAGACGGTAATTCATCTCTTGAGGATGACGAAATCTCCCTGAGATCTTAAATACATTCTCATGTTCGGGGATTCCTGATCATAAATTAACTTTGAAGGTGAAAGTACCGGTTATGCTATTGAGAAATATTGATCAATCAAGAGGTTTGTGCAACGGTACGAGATTACTTATTACAAAGTTGGGGAATCATGTTGTTGAGGCAATCATTCTTACAGGAAACAATATAGGAGATACTGTGTTAATCCCTAGAATGACGATAAGCCCATCGAGTCATACATTTCCAGTAAACTTCCAAAGAAGACAATTCCCCTTGGTAGTTTCGTTTGCGATGACTATCAACAAAAGTCAACGACAATCACTGTCTCATGTTGGAATTTTTCTTCCTAGGTCTGTCTTCACTCATGGACAGTTATATGTGGCACTATCTAGAGTAAAGAAGATGCTGATACTCGATGAAGCTGGATGTGTTACAAATACTACTTTTAACATCGTCTATAAGGAAGTATTTCAAAGATTACTATAGTATACTTGGTTATTTCTACAAAGAGATAACATTGCTGTTTGTTATCAGGTAAAAACTCAATTTCTTATAAGAAAATATTTTTAATCTTCTTTGTTGCATTGTTTTAGTTGTTATGCCTATTTTTCAGCTAATTTTTTTTATTGTTATGCATTTTAATTCTGAATTATTCATCTGCTATGAACTATATAATTACCTTCAATAATTTTTTCTTTTCAAATTATTCTTTATATATTGTTTATGATTCATTTCTAACAGGAGCAAATACAAATAGTGCATGGCGGAATAGATTTTACAACTGTTTGGTATCGCTTGGCGATATTTCTTATTATATTGCTGTCAACATGACATTTACATTTTTTTGATGGAGATTTTGCTGTCAACTTTGGAATTTACTGTATTTAAATTATTATATTCCTTTTTTGTTTTTACCTTAAAAATTACACATTTATGTCATACGAACAAATTGATTTTTTTTTATCAATTCATTTACGGGACAAATAAACCGATTTCTTTTTTCTCCGTGCATCGCACGTGTAATCAACTAGTTATTACTAGGAGAAACATTTGACATGAGAATTTAGTTTGGATTTCTCCGTCGGTCGCTTGGTAAAGGGATAATCTTTAGATTTCCGAAAAATTAACATTGAGAATTCTATTTATTCGTTTGATACAAGAATAGTGAATTTTTTTTTGAAAAAAAAATCAAATTCTCAGGATTTTAAATTATGAAGCATAATCATATTTCAAAATACCATTGAATGAGTGGTATTTTTGAATTTCCATCACGTGGAAATTTTTTTCAAAATTTTATGGACAAAAATACTCTGTGAATTTCTTCAGCTCGTTGCTCTCCACGAGACAGAAGAAAAAAACATGAGACAAATCACAACTACAGAATTAAACGAATTCTACATCATAGCTTAGCATATGAGTGCAAAGCAAGCAAAAACAGAATCAAACAGATGGAACGGTGCCAGAAATCATCAAAGAATCCCGAACAAAAAAATAAGCAAAAAAGAAAGAATCAAAGTGGAAAGTGGAGGGTGAAAAAGCAAGGAGAGCAACAATGTTGAAGAGTAACAAGTTAAAGCGAAGTAAGGAGAGTAGGGAATTGGGAGAATGGCAAAAAATGTTGAAAGAGAAAGAAATAAAGAGAAGAGCGATTAGAAAGAGAGGTTTGTACTTGAAGTGGCGATAGTAACGGTGGTGAGGATGCATAGAATCATGGATAACTTAGTTTTGTAAAATTACTCCACATTTCTAATAATATTTAACAATCATCCAAATATAAAATCAAGATATTTGAATCAATATTTCTAATAATATTTTGATCAAGCAAATATATTTTTGGCGATATTTTTGAAAAATTCACCTTCATAATATATTCCTGCGAATTATAATTTTCAGGAATAAAAAATTTTCTGTTTTGCCAAACGTCCTTTCATATTAATAGTTGGGGAAGTTCTTGTATATTGTCATGGGTGACAGCTATTAATCTCTAAAAAAAAAACACAAAAACTCTGAGTTTCATAAATTATAAAACATGATATGCATAATTATACATGCCGTTCTGTACTAAAACAAATAAATAAATTACAGGCCGTTAGAATGATTTAAAAAATATGACTAATAAACCAAAAATCAAATTTCTCGGATACAGGCCGTTATTGGGTTGGATAACTAGCATTGAGGCCCAGACCTTTTTTGTTGCAAGCCCATCATGGGCCCAAGAGTAAAATCCTGGGCTCTGGGTTGCTATATAAAAGTTGCGTAATGTGTTAAAACCCTACTTGCTTCTCACCGTGCGCATGTTCTGAGTCTTCTGATCGCTCTCAGAGAGAGTTTGTCGCGGCGGTTGCAGAAGAACACTGCAAGATGAAGGTTCGTTTCTTTCGTAACCCTAGTTCTTTTTGCTTCTTTGTGATTTCTCATTTTTGTCTTGTGTTCGTTGCTGAACTTTTCAATCTTCTGCATTTGACTTCTTGCTTTTTGTGTGTTCGTTGCTGAATTTTGTTATGTGCAATTTTTTTCTGCTGCAGTTCAACATTGCGAATCCCACAACTGGATGCCAGAAGAAGCTCGAGATCGACGACGATCTGAAACTGTAATCTCTTCACTTCTTTTTTTAAAAAAATGTATTCCGGTTTTCACTGCTTTATGATCGGTATTTTTTATTCTGTGATGCTTTGTGCTTAGAAAGAGAAGTGATTCATTGAACTTGTGAAGTTCTGAAATGAAGATTTACATTAAACGTACTGCATTCATTTACTCTTTTTGCTTTTCCCCTTTTTTGTTTCACTTAATGTGCACCAAGAGTTTTATATGAAATTGTTTATTATATATATGTAGAATGTCATACAATTTATCATAATATATTGTATCATTTAGTATATAACAGTCAGTGTAAACAAACTATTTTTATTTCAATCTACTCTCATTCCTATCCTAAATTTGACCTTCACCTTTTCCCTCTATTCATTTGTACACAACCTAAGTGAAGCGATGCCCATACCTACAATGTATATAAACAAAAAGAATATAAGAAATCATGATATTCAAATTTTAATCACTGGGGGGAAAATTATTTTGTTGTTTTTATTTATGTATATCTCAGATTTCAAAACTTTTGGGGGAGCCACCTTTCCCACTACTATTTTAGACAACATACTCTAACTTTTGATTTACTTAATATTCATGGAAATTTGATATTTTGCTCCGAAACAGAGCTTTTTATATGTTAGTTTTTTTGGGTAATGTGACTTGTGTTCCTATTATAATATTCTTAATTTTAAATTGCAGACGAGCTTTTTGGGACAAGAGGATCTCACAGGAGGTTAGTGGAGATGCACTTGGTGAGGTATGTTCTTAGCTCAAAACCTTTTATGTCTGCTCCAAATTCGTGAAGAACTTATGATTATCTATTCATCATCGTAATTCGTCTGCCAACAGGAATTCAAGGGCTATGTCTTCAAAATCACTGGAGGTTGTGACAAACAAGGCTTCCCAATGAAGCAGGGAGTGCTGACCCCTGGTCGTGTTCGTCTCTTGCTTTACAGGGGTAGGTCTTTTATGTATCCTCAATGTGTTTTGTTTCGCATTCAGAGGTGCCCTGATTATATTATTAAAACAATTCTACCTTTGAGTCCTGCTGCCTCTTTGTTTAAAAACTTTTCCTTTTTTAATAATAAATATGTCTTGTTCTCGGAGTTACTTCACATGTTCTTAATAGACATGTTAATCTTCTTTTCATTGGTTACTTGAACAGGAACACCTTGTTTCCGTGGACATGGAAGGCGCAATGGAGAGCGCAGGAGGAAGTCTGTTCGTGGGTGCATTGTCAGCCCAGACCTATCTGTTCTGAACTTGGTAATTGTGAAGAAGGGGGACAATGATTTACCAGGCCTGACTGACATTGAGAAGCCAAGGATGAGAGGTCCAAAGAGGGCATCCAAAATCCGCAAGCTGTTCAACCTGTCTAAGGAGGATGATGTGAGAAAGTATGTCAACACATACCGTCGGACATTTACATCAAAAACTGGTAAGATCTCTAGTGCTTGTAAATTTTCTGTTTAGTTTTGTCATCTCTGGTGCTTGCAAATTCTGTTTAGTTTTGTCAAAAGAAGTGTAAGGTTGAGAAAAAGGATTAGGGTAATGAGAAAACAATATTATTTTTAATCCTTTTATAACTTTAACCTTTGATAACTCAACTACCTCTTATAACTTTTTATTATCTATTTCAAATCCCTGATGGTGGGTAACGAGAAAAAGGATTAGGGTAATGAGAAAACAAGATTATGTTTAATCCTTTTATAACTTGTACCCTGTTGTCAACTCAACCACCTTTTATAAGTTTGTATTTATCTATTTCAAATCTGTGATGGTGCCTGGTGAGAATGTTCAAAGAGCTGTTTTGTTTGTTAACAGCACATATGTATTATTAGCGTTTTTGGTTAATTCATGAATAATATGGTTGATGTGCAACATTATTCCAATAAGTTTGTGTATTAAAATCTCTAACTACAAAATAAGTTTGTTGCCTGACTTCATTCTTCACATTAGAAAGACCCCTTTCTTATTGATTTTATTGAAATTTTAGCTTTTGATGAACCAAATGGTGTTGTTTGGTTCGTCCAGCTAACTCCATGATTGGGATGAATATAAAAATACCCGCTCCCATCCCCCCACCACAACACCCCTGGTTGAGTTTTGAACCTTAATTTTAAGGAGATACCAAGCTGATGCATGCTTGTTATGAAACAATGTCCTGTACCATACTCATTCAAATTTGAAACCCAAGTCTAGTGTATTTATGATATAGTTTGGATGGAAAACTGAAGAACTCGTGGAATTTAAGAGAGCCATAATTTGGTTATGGTTCCTTTTGGACATTGGATAACATTGGACGGATATAGGCATACCTTGTGATGAATTATAGTCTGAATCGTAATGGACCTTTTGTTGCAGGGAAAAAGGTGAGCAAAGCTCCAAAGATACAACGGCTGGTAACTCCTCTTACACTCCAAAGAAAGAGGGCAAGGATTTCCGATAAGAAGAAGAGAATTGCTAAGGCTAAATCAGAGGCAGCAGAGTACCAAAAGCTTCTTGCCTCCAGGTTGAAGGAGCAGAGGGAGCGCCGCAGTGAGAGTTTGGCAAAGAGGAGATCCAAGATTTCTAGTGCTTCCAAGGCAGCTGTCCCTGTATAGGCTGCTTTTAGATACAGAGATATGATGAAATTCAATCACCACCGTAGGTTTTGGTATTGCTATTCTATGATGGCTGTATTATCACAAACACTTCCGGTTTTGCTAATTTAAATACATTTGAGTTATTGAAGTACTTCTTATGTCACGTTACTTATTGAATTATTTTTTAACAAGTTGGAATACCTATCCATTTCAAGCGTTTTCCCCTGCAGTTATTGTGTGACCTGCATATCATTTATTTCCCATTTTATGCATGCCGAGGTTAATTGCTTCTTGTGACCCTGATAAGGAGCTGCGCGTCTTATCTCTTGAAAGTTTTTGTGGAGTGCGCTATGTGTCTTATATGTCAAGTCCTTTTCTCTTTCCACTTCTGACAAAATGCAGAAGTTATTGTTTTTAACCTTTTTGAGGGTTTTCATCATAATATTTAACCTAACAGGGTTAGAAAACTTCATTTCAACCATTTATTAGATGTGCAAATTTCCCCTTCATGTATGTATACCATGTAATTGTTGGATTTATTGATCCGGATGGATGTAGGCTAGATTTTGCAGTATTAACGTTCCGGTCAACGTGAGTTCCTTACAGAGAATCGTCTACCTTGGTGCAACCATTCATATGTTTATGACCTTTTGTGCATAGGGAAATCCATTATAATGTTGTTTCTGGGTAGACTTTTCATGACTTGGAAATTCCACGTTGCAATTAAAGAGGCTATGAAATATGGGACTTTTATTCTTTAATCCAAATGCAGAGAGGAGTAAACTTTTTATTCTCTCACACCCTTATGCAACAGTGAGTTTGTGTACTTGACAATTATCGTATAGTTAACATATCATAATAGAAGTTTGGTTAGAGAAATAAAATGAATGTGTAACTGACCCGAAATTTATTTTTAAAATAAAAGAAAATGAAGTTGCCATCAATTTTTTTTAATTTAAAAAAAATTGAAAAAGTTTTTATTTTAGCAAACCTGGTCTTTGAATTAAGGTTTAAGAGTTTGATTATGCACATGAAACTTAATCCCATTGCATCTGTAATACATCTGCTTAAAAAATGGTTACCTTAAATTAGTTGTACAAATTTTTAATAATTTTAAAATATCTGCTTAGCCCAAAATAAAAGAAGATGAAATAATAAGAATATTTACAAGAAAAGAAAACAAAATTATAAGTTTTATTTTGAGCTTGCGGGAGAAATTTCTCTCCGACGTATTGGTGCGATGAGGAAATCTAAGCTATGTCGTTTTATAGAAAATATTTCTTTGTTGGTTGATTTTAATTTTTGAAAATAATTTTGAGGATGATAAATTCTTACTAAGCTTACTAGTAGGGGTGAAATTGAGCTGGGCTGGGCCAAGCTTTGTCTCGAAAAGTCGAACCCTATGCCTAAAAATTTCAATTTGGCCTGACTCAAGCCTAGTACGAGTATAACTGTTAGCCTGACTTGGCCCGTTTATAAAAAAACAAATGGCCTGGCCTAGCTCGTTGAACTGTTAATTTTTAACTTCCAAGTAGAACCATGAATCAACTTCACAAAATACTCAAATTCTATTGCTAAACGAAAAATCACAATTTCAACGTTCAAACAGAATCATGACTCACAACAAAACTCATCACAATCTGCATTTAAATCACTTTCAAAAGCAAAATACTCAAACTAAATAATATATACTTCATGAGATCCAACAAACAAATCTATACTATGTAAATTAAAATAACTACATGAATCCAACAAACACATCATGATGCTTATAGTAAGTATAATCTCTCCCCAAAACTTTTTAATATATTCATATACATAATCTAACATGCTGAGATGTTGGTTCCTCCTACATAAGAAATAAAGTCAGGTTTGTATTAAAATATAATCGAATATAATTAAATTATAAATAATTGCAATTGATTAAATTTATATCTTTTATTTTTTGTTTAAGGCATACTTGTTCTATTTTATTTTATTTAAAATAAATAGTACAATATAGGCCGGCCTGTAGGCATAGAGGCCAGACCTTGTGAAAGTGGGCCTACGGTTTATTTATTAAACAAGTTTTTTCAAGGCCCAAGTCCGGTCTATTTTACGAAATATACTAGGTCAGATCTGGCCTGACGTAGGCCGAGCCGTAGGCTCTTGTAGGCCGGCCCGACCCAGTTTCACCCCTACTTACAACGCTTGAGGATGATAAATCATACAATCAACATTTTAAATCGCTGCTAGGATTTTGAAAATACTTTTTATTATATAGATAATTTTAATTTTTTGAAATCATGGGAGAAATATTTTGATTTTAAAAATATTTTTTATTAGAAAATATTTTAAAAAAAAAAAGAATCCACATTGCACATGATACAAGATAACATAGCTACACATGTACCCTTACTAAATGCGCAACACTTGAGGATGACAAGTTATACAATCAACGTTGCGAATCATTGCACAGATTGAAAATAAGATAACAAAGATACATTTAAATTTAGAAAATTTTGGGAAAAGGAATTTACGTTGCAGATAATCTTAGATAACATAGTTATATGAGAATTCTTATGAAGCACATAACACTTGAGGATGGCGAATCATATAATTAACGTTACAGATCGTTGCACAGTTTGAAAACAAGAAAATAGAGATATATTTTAATTTTGAATTTTTTTGGAAAATAAATCCACATTGCTTAGAATTCAAGATAGTACGGCTATACGAGAACTCTTACGAAACACATAACACTTGAGGATGGTCAGCCATACAATCAACGTTATGGATCATAGATTAATTTTCCAAAACAAAACTAAGTACATAGTAAAAGACAAAATATTTTTTTTAATAAAATGACAACTAGTAACTAACAATTAAGACAAAAAAGAATACATAAACAAGAAATAACAACATCTAATTTAAAATACTAACATAAGACAATTCATAATAAAACATTTTATAGAAATCTAAGCTATGGGGAAATCTAAGCTACGTCGTTTTATAGAAAATATTTCTTTGTTGGTTGATTTTAATTTTTGAAAATAATTTTGAGGATGATAAATTCTTACTAAGCTTACTAGTAGGGGTGAAATTGAGCTGGGCTAGGCCAAACTTTGTCTCGAAAAGCCGAAGCCTATGCCAAAAAATTTCAATTTGGCCTGACCCAAGCCTAGTACGAGTATAACTGTTAGCCTGACTTGTCCCGTTTATAAAAAAACAAATGGCCTGGCCTAGCTCGTTGACCTGTTAATTTTTAACTTCCAAGTAGAACCATGAATCAACTTCACAAAATACTCAAATTCTATTGCTAAACGAAAAATCACAATTTCAACGTTCAAACAGAATCATGACTCACAACAAAACTCATCACAATCTGCATTTAAATCACTTTCAAAAGCAAAATACTCAAACTAAATAATATATACTTCATGAGATCCAACAAACAAATCTATACTATGTAAATTAAAATAACTACATGAATCCAACAAACACATCATGATGCTTATAGTAAGTATAATCTCTCCCCAAAACCTTTTAATATATTCATATACATAATCTAACATGCTGAGATGTTGGTTCCTCCTACATAAGAAATAAAGTCAGGTTTGTATTAAAATATAATCGAATATAATTAAATTATAAATAATTGCAATTGATTAAATTTATATCTTTTATTTTTTCTTCAAGGAATACTTGTTCTATTTTATTTTATTTAAAATAAATAGTACAATATAGGCCGGCCTGTAGGCATAGAGGCCAGACCTTGTGAAAGTGGGCCTACAGTTTATTTATTAAACAAGTTTTTTCAAGGCCCAAGTCCGGTCTATTTTACGAAATATACTAGGTCAGATCTGGCCTGACGTAGGCCGAGCCGTAGGCTCTTGTAGGCCGGCCCGACCCGGTTTCACCCCTACTTACAACGCTTGAGGATGATAAATCATACAATCAACATTTTAAATCGCTGCTAGGATTTTGAAAATACTTTTTATTATATAGATAATTTTAATTTTTTGAAATCATGGGAGAAATATTTTGATTTTGAAAATATTTTTTATTAGAAAATATTTTTTTTTAAAAAAAGAATCCGCATTGCACATGATACAAGATAACAGAGCTACACATGTACCCTTACTAAATGCGCAACACTTGAGGATGACAAGTTATACAATCAACGTTGCGAATCATTGCACAGATTGAAAATAAGATAACAAAGATACATTTAAATTTAGAAAATTTTGGGAAAAGGAATTTACGTTGCACATAATCTTAGATAACATAGTTATATGAGAATTCTTATGAAGCACATAACACTTGAGGATGGCGAATCATATAATTAACGTTACAGATCGTTGCACAGTTTGAAAACAAGAAAATAGAGATATATTTTAATTTTGAAAATTTTTGGAAAATAAATCCACATTGCTTAGAATTCAAGATAGTACGGCTATACGAGAACTCTTACGAAACACATAACACTTTAGGATGGTCAGCCATACAATCAACGTTATGGATCATGGATTAATTTTCCAAAAAAAAACTAAGTACATAGTAAAAGACAAAATATTTTTTTTAATAAAATGACAACTAGTAACTAACAATTAAGACAAAAAAGAATACATAAACAAGAAATAACAACATCTAATTTAAAATACTAACATAAGACAATTCATAATAAAACAAATAAAGAATGTAAAAGTGCGTAAAAAATAATATCTCACAATAGAGGACCAAGAGTAGGGGGGAAGGACCAAGAATTCCCTAATGTGGGACTTTGAAGATTGACTTTTTCAATGTTGGATAGTCATCTTTCGACATTAATATCTCACACTAGAGGACTCATCTCAAACATCTAAGCGGTAAAATTGAAGTATCATAAGAGAGGAACATGTAATTCAACTGTTCAATTGAGAGAGATAACCCACACAAAATCGCTGCCCGAAATAGTATCTATTCTCACAAACCAACTAGCCATCTTCCAAAATTTATATCTAACACTAAGGTTCTAAGCTCGAAAATCGGTCTGGTCAGATTTAAGTATCATATGAGAGGAATATGTCGATCGAATTTGAGGACGATCCAATGGTTCAATTGAGAGAAATTGCCCTCACATAATCACTGCTTCCTGCAGAATCTTCTAGGAGAACTGTTACGGTTTTAAATTTTTTGGGAATGCTAGAAATGTAATCAACAATTCCACTGTCAGATATAAAGAACAATGAGTCTAGATCTTGCTATAATATTTTTAGCTCGATCTGACGGTGGATGAAGGAGATATCAAAGTTTGAACAGGTCCTGCTCAATCTTTTTCTATGCTAGATTTTTCTCAAAAAAGCTTTTCTGTCCCTTCTTCCTTTTTTTGATGTTCGCTCTCTTCTTTTTTCCTTATTTAAGGACAAAATAGATGTTCACAATTTATTTTCATTTTTATTATCTTTTTTGCCATTTTTTTCTAATTTTTGTGACAAAATTGGGTGTTCATAGTTGTTCCCTTTGATTTGTTTCTCACTAGATAATGGAATAACTCCCGTATGCATCCAAAGGCTGTCCAATTAATTGTATTCGAGACTTCAATAAGAGGATAAAAATTGTTGAATATCAAGAACAAGAAGATTTATAAGTAATCCGTGTGTCTTAATTACACAGCGGAGAGTCTATTATATAACTCAAAAGAAAGAAAATACAAAGAGATATACATGATGTGGGACTTCTATACTACTATTCTAAACTATTATTTACAACACTCCCCCTCAAGCTAGAGCATATAAATCATATGCACCAAGCTTGTTACATAAGTGATCTATCCTAGGCCCTCTCAAAGACTTAGTGAAAACATCAGCTAATTGATCAGTTGAGTTAACAAAACTAGTGACTATATCTCCAGAGAGAACTTTTTCTAACAAAATGACAGTCTATCTCAATGTGTTTGGTCCTTTCATGAAACACTGGATTGGAAGCAATATGTAAAGCAGCTTGATTATCGCAAATGAGAGATGTTGTGCCAATGTCTCCAAATTTGAGTTCCTTCAATAGTTGTTTTAACCAGATAAGTTCACAGGTGGTTGTGGCCATGGAGCGATATTCTGCTTCAGCACTTGATCTGGCAACTACACTTTGTTTCTTGCTTTTCCAAGAAACCAAGTTACCTCCAAGGAATACACAATACCCAGATGTGGATCTTCTATCACTGGGGAACCTGCCCAATCAGCATCTGAGTATCCCTCAACTCTGGTATGACCTTTGTTTTTGTAGAGGAGACCTTTACCTGGAGCATTCTTAATGTACTTGAGGATACAGATCACTGCATTCCAATGATCTTCACAAGGAGAATTCAAGAACTAACTTACTACACTGACTGCAAATGAGTTGTCTGGTCGAGTAACTGTCAGATAGTTCAGCTTCCCAACCAATCTTCTATACCTTTCTGGATCTGAAAATAGTTCAGCTCCCCCTGATTTGGCATAAGCTTGACATTTGGATCCATGGGGGTATCGACAGGCTTAGCATTCAACAAAACTGTCTCCTCTAGAATGTCCATAGCATATTTCCTCTGGGATATCACAATACCATCCTTGGATTGAGCCACTTCAATTCCCAAGAAATATCGTAGTCTTCCGAGATCCTTTGTCTGAAAATGATGACTGAGATGTTGTTTTAACTGAGTAATGCCTTGATGGTCATCACCTGTAATGACAATGTCATCAACATATACTACCAAACAAATAAATCCAGAGTCTGAGTGGCGATAAAAGACTGAGTGATCAGCCGCACTCCGAGTCATACCAAACTGCTGGACAATGGTGCTAAACCTCTCAAACCAAGCTCGTGGAGACTGTTTGAGACCATACAAAGATTTGCAGAGTCGACAAACTAGACTGGACTCCCCCTGAGCAACAAATCCAAGAGGTTGCTCCATATAAACTTCTTCCGCAAGATCACCATTGAGGAAAGCATTTTTGACATCCAATTGATAAAGCGGCCAGTGACGAATAGCAGCCATAGTAATAAAGAGGCGAACAGACACCATTTTTGCCACAGGGAAAAATGTATCCCCATAATCTTCACCAAACACCTGAGTATATCCCTTGGCCACCAAACGTGCTTTGAGACGATCCACCTGTCCATCAGGACCAACCTTGACAGTAAATATCCATCTACATCCAACAACAGATTTTCCAGAGGGAAGAGGAACCAGATCCCAAGTACCACTGCCATGAAGTGCACACATCTCGTCAATCATAGCCTGTCGCCATCCGGGATGGGATAATGCCTCACCTGTAGTCTTAGGAACATATACAGAAGACAAAGAAGAAAGACAAGCAAAATATGATGGAGAAAGGCGATGATAACTCATATTTATTGAATACCTGGGTGGAGGACGAATATTACGAGTACCTTTTCGGAGAGCAATGGGTCGGTCAATGTCGGAGGGCGGGACTGAAATCGCAGGAGTTGATGACGACAGATCTGAGTCCATATGAACCTCATCAATGTCTTGGGGTATGGGTGGATGTGACCGACGGTGATAAACCTGGAGAGGAGGATCTGGTGCTGGGACATATGGAAAAGTGACAGTAGGCGTTGGTGGTGTGGAATCTGGTGCAGGCGGTGGTGGTGTGGAATCTGGTGCCGGAACATATTGAATTGGAACAGAGGGTATAGGTAACTGAGTATCAACAGATTCATCGGGAACGGAGGTGGAGCCAAAAAATGGCTCAGACTCAAAGAAAGTAACATCCGCCGAGACAAAAGAGCGATGGAGACTGGGAGAGTAACATCGATAACCTTTTTGTGTCCGGGTGTAATCGAGGAACACACATTTGTGGGATTTGGCAGACAACTTGTCACGATTAGGACCGAGTTCATGGACAAAACAAATAGAACCAAAAATACGAAGGGGTAAGGAATGTAAAGGCTGATGAGGAAACAAGATAGAGTACGGTACCTGGTTACCAAGGACAGAGGAAGGCATGCGATTAATGAGATAGCATGCGGTGAGAACAGCATCACCCCAAAAACTGGTAGGAACATTCTCATGAATTAAGAGTGTCCGAGCTGTTTCAATAAGATGACGATTTTTTCTTTCAGCAACCCCGTTTTGCTGGGGGGGGGGGGGGGTATGTGCACATGATGTGTGGTGAAGAATGCCGTGAGATGCCATGAATGATTGAAATGGTTGAGACAGATACTCACGAGCATTATCACTACGAAAAGTGCGGAAAGGAATACCAAATTGAGTAAGAATTTCATGATAAAACTTCTAAAATATGGAGAACAACTCAGAGCGGTTTTTCAGTAAAAATAACCAAGTGTTTCGAGAATAATCGTCAATAAAGGTAACAAAATATCTATAACCCCGAGTTGATTCAGTATGACTGGGTCCCCAAACATCAGAGTGAACCAAACTAAAAGGAGAGGAGGCACGACGATTGACTCTCTTAGGAAAAGAACTGCAAGTATGTTTCCCGAATTGACATGATTCACATTGCAAAGTAGACAGCTTGGACAAACGTGGTACCATCTTCTGGAGCTTTGTAAGACTAGGAGGACCCAACTGAGCGTGAATAGTGAGTGGAGAATCTAATACAGAATGAGCATGAGGGGAGCTGGAGAGCAGGTAAAGGCCATTGGACTCAAATTCGCCGCCAATTGTCCTCCCCGAATTTCGATCCTGTAAAACAACAGAATTTTGGGTAAAAGAAATGAGACAATCAAGAGAACATATTAAACAGCTAATGGAAAGGAGATTAAAGGGTGAACCAGGGACATAGAGCACATTATCAATAGTAATGGAGGGAAAGATATGTACTGTTCCAATCCCATAAGACTGAACCTGGGAACCATTAGCCATAGTGACAACAGGCAAATAACTAGAGGTAGAAAGAGAGGAAAACAAAGATTTATTACCAGAAATATGATCAGATACAACATGATATAATAGGAAATAAAGAGTGCAGATAACATGATGTAATAGGACTTAGGTGCATGCAATTCTAGCTCTTACTTGTTTTCCCTTATGATATAATCCTTGTAGTACCGTTGCATATTATTACATTCATATACAGTCAAGACATAAAGAAAAATACCATTTGGGTATTTAAAGTCTTAACTATGCCTCTCTCAAGTTTGCCGTCAGAAAACAATAGCTAAATAGGGCATCGTACTCTTATTTTTCGTAAAAATCCGTGTATGCTCTGATTGTTTTGAAAATTTAAAGGCAGGAACTAGAGAAGGAAATCTTGAAGGGAGCTTTGGAATCACTCAATTCGGAGGTCTATGGACTAACTTACGAATTTTTTAAAGTAGGCTGCCTAAGAGCCAAAAATGAGTGAATTAACTAAGATTTCTCCTTAACTCAATGATGGACGGCTAGACCTAGGATACTCTAATTTTTTTGAAATTTTAATGCACAATAGATGAGGACCTTATCTTTCAAATGCAACAAGTTCCGTGAAAGAATGGCGCCTATGGAATTTATAGCGTCCGTTATTCTACAGCTGTCTACTCTCACTATACTTTGTTAACAACAATCCAATTATCCCGAGTTACCCCCATTTATTTATTAAACTTTATTGATCCTTACCTCCAAGGACCTTGAAATTTTTATCAAGCGACCTAGACATCCATATCTTTTAAATGGCTCCTAGTTCACAAGTTTTGAACACCTACAACTTCATATATGAATTTTAAAAATCTATTACAGAATCTGAAGTTTGACAGCAATCATACTTAAAATGTAATTACATGATCTAATTAAATTCGACCAGGATTCTGTCGCAGCATATAACCATACAATGGTTAAACATAGAAGGGATTACATACTGATTGTTTATCTTAATCACAATAGAATTATACATACACATTACAACAAGCCTCATTTTAAAATATGGAAATTATTATTTAATTATAATATTAATTAATGGTACTTGTTGAAAGTATAGGAAATAAGCATACATTGTGAAATTCATTAAGTAAATGGATGAATTGGCATGAAAATAAATATGAAAATACAATTCATGTCAAAATAATTAAATGGGACCCAAGAGTAATTAAAAATAAATTATAGGGGTCAAATTATAAATAAGTGAAAGTATAGGGTTTAAAGTGAAAATAACAAAGAAATGGCCTAAGATTGATTTTGATTGTTTCATTAAATTCTTTATAGAATTTTAAAGACTAGAAATGATCTTAATTTTATTTAATGATGATTGAATTAATTTATAAAATTAGGTCAAGGCTTGATTTAATATTGGTCAAAGAAGTGTGAAACTATATGTGAAGTGAAAGAATTAAGTAAATATGACTACTTTAAGTAATCTAGTCATATTCTTAATTAAAGAGTGGATTGAATGTTTATTTTTAATTCTTTATAAATCTGAAAATATATGTTTGATAATTTATTAATCATAATTAATTAAATTTAATTAAAGGATTGATTAAGATTTTAATTAAAAGAAAGTTCATAAATAACCAACTAAGTTGATTGGTTGAATTGTTTCCATGTGTGATTGAATTCTTTTATTCAATACATGTCACGCCTACTTCTTTCTTTCTTGCTATCTATGTGGTTGAATTATATTAAATGATATGAACCAATGAGAATAAATTGTGTGTTGGTTGAAAAAGTCCTAGTCTTTGATTGTTTTACATGATTTGATAAATTGTTTTGTTCTTCATGAATCCCACGATGGATTCTTTGTGTTTGTTTATTATGTATGCAGTTTTTATGTCTTAAAGTAGGTAAATTGAATGGTTGTTGAATTTTGAAAGTCAATAAAAGTCCATAAAGTGAATATTGCAATCTACCTGAGCAACAGGAATAAAGAACCAAGAACAATGAAATGGGTAAAGAACTCTCTGAGCAGCAGAAAGTACAATATGTGTATTCAAGTAACCGATTGTTTATTACATCAATGAATGAATCAGTATAATGTTCTCTTTGACTTATATACAATGTTCCTACTTAACCCTTGTCTAGGTGTCCTATTCTAACTTTCACACTTCCAACCCATTACACCTGTCATCTAACTCACCAACCACTTACACGTGTCCTCAGCAATAATAGTCTTTAAGCTTTGATGAAGGAACTCTTTCTCTGATTATTTTGGCTGGCTCAATGCTTTCTCTTTTCCTCTGTTCGTTGCTTATATTGTCTTTCCTCTGTTCGCTGCTGTTATTGTCACTTTGTGTAACATATTCCCCCTCTTCAACAACAACCTTGTCCTCAAGGTTGATAGCTGGATATGCACTGCGTAAGTATTGTTCGTGTTCCCATGATGCATCTTCAGGTGGAGACTCAGACCATTGGATTAGAAACTCCTTGTGTTGCTGGCCACGAATGGTTTGTGTGCGTGAAGCAAGCACCGCAATGGGTACCTGCACTGGTCGGTTATCAATGGATAACTTGGGTACATATAATGGTGTGGGGGAGGTAGGACCAAACCATGGCTTAAGTAATGAGACATGAAATGTGGGGTGAATTCTGCACCCTTCAGGAAGATCCAATTGATAAGCTACTGAGCTAATAACTTTGGCAACTCGGAAAGGACCAAAGAAACGCTTCCCTAGCTTGTGATTACACCTCTTCTCTACAGAAACTTGGCGGTAGGGTTGGAGCTTCACCCATACAAAGTCACCCACCTCAAACAACCGCTCTTGTCGATGCTTATCTGCCTGATTTTTCATTCTGCTTCGAGCACGAGTCAGGGAACGTTTCAAACCATCCAGTAAGGCATTCCTCTCTTGCAGCAAGGAATCCACTACCTCTACTTTCACTAACCCCCTGGGATAATAAGGTAACATGACAAGTTTCTTACCATAAAGAGCCTCAAACGGAGACATGCCAATGACTGAGTGGACATCAGTGTTATAGTGAAATTGTGCCCAACAGAGAAATTGAGACCATGTCTGAGGTTTCTCATGACAAAAAATTCGTAGATATTGTTCAATATATCAGTTAGTTACCTCCGTTTGTCCATCTGTTTGAGGATGGTAAGCCGTACTGGCCTTCAAAGTGGTGCCACTTTTCTTGAATAAACTCACCCAGAATTGGCTCAAAAAAATTCTATCACGGTCAGAAATTAAGGAGCGTGGAAAGCCATGATTGCGAACGATCATATCACAGAAAAGTTGTGCTACTTTGGCAGCTGTGAACGAAGTGGGTAATGCACCAAAATAAGCAAACTTACTCAATCTATCCACAGTGACTAAAATTGTAGTAAATCCATGAGACAGTGGTAGGCCCACAATGAAATCTAAAGTAAGATCTTCAAACACGCCTTCAGGAGTTGGTAATGGCTGGAGTAAACCGTTTGGAGCTGATGTTGAGGATTTAAATTGTTGGCACACTTGACAATTACGTATATAATCCTTTACATCCTTGCGCATTGTGTCCCAGTAAAACGATGATGATACCCGTAATAAGGAACAAAGTACTCCAGCATGTCCCCCTAGTGTGGAATCATGAGCTTCTTGTAGAATTTCTGGTATGAGGCTTGATTTAGGACTCAGCAAAAAACGTTGTCTATGGAACAACATGCCTTCTTTCACAGAAATCTGAGGTAACGAACAAGGATCCTGTAACAGTTTCTGATGTAAAGAAATCAGATATGCCTCCCTGCCATTTTCTTCTTTGATTCTAGTTAGCAAATCAAACGTTGGTTCACCGATTAAGGTGTAGACAGCAGCCAATTGCTCCTCCTCATAGCAACGAGAGAGCCCATCTGCAACCTCATTGAGATAACCAGGTTTGTACTCAATAGTAAAGGAATAACCTATCAACTCACACAAGTATTTTTGTTGCTCCATGGTCTGAATGGTTTGCCCCAGCAGTTCCTTAATGCTTTTATGGTCTGTACGAATTGTGAAATGAGCACCAAGTAAATATTGTCGCCACCTCTTAACAGCCTCACAAATGGCATACAACTCTCTTACATAGGTAGAGGCCGTAGCTAGTCTGGGACCCAATCGTTTGCTAAAGAACGAAACTGATTGATTGAGTTGTAGCAGCACAGCACCAATCCCTGTATTGGATGCATCAGTCTCTAGGACAAATGGAATATTGAAGTTGGGTAATACCAGAACAGGAGTGCTGGCCATTGCCTTTTTTAAGTAATCGAAGGCTTGCTGAGCATCTTCACTCCAGCTAAAAGCCCCTTGCTTCAACAAATTCGTGAGAGGTGAAGCTATGATGGCATAATGTTTCACAAATCGTCTGTAATAACCCGTGAGACCTAGGAAACCTCGCAGTTGTTTAACTGACTTAGGTGGTGGCCAAGACATCATTGCCTCTATCTTTTTGGAATCAGCATGAACCCCTTTGTAGGACACCTTGTGGCCAAGATAATCAATCTCCTCCACTCCAAATGCACATCTGCTAATTTTCACAAAAAACTGATTCTGGTGAAGAGTGTGTAAAGTAATCTGCATATGTTGTATATGTTCCTCTATTGAAGAGCTGAACACAAGAATGTCATCAAAGAAAACGATGATAAACCTGTGAAGAAAGGGACGAAATAGATGGTTCATCACTGCTTGAAATGTACTTGGAGCATTAGTCAAACCAAAAGGCATGACTAAGTACTCATAACGACCCTCATGGGTCCTAAAAGCTGTCTTGGAGATGTCTTGAGGAAGCATTCTGATTTGATGATAACCTGCCCTCAAATCAAGCTTGGAGAATATGGTTGACCCTCCCAATTCATCGATCAATTCATCAATGGTGGGCATAAGAAATCGATCACGAACCGTAAGAGCATTGAGAGCTCTATAGTCTATGCACATTCACCAAGTTTTATCCTGTTTCTTAACTAATAAAACTGGAGAAGAATATGGACTTGTGCTGTATCGAATGAAGCCTGAAGCTAATAAGTCGGATACCTGTTTCTCTATCTCCTCTTTTTGATGATGACCATATCTATATGGTCTTACATTGACTGGTCTGGCTCTAGCTTCCAAATGAATTGCATGATCCATTGGGCGGCAAGGTGGCAGTGACCTAGGAATAGAAAAAATAGCTTGATACTCCACCAAAATGTGCCACAGGTCTGGATGAACAGAGGGCTGTAATTGCAACAATTCATTATCAACTGCATCCTCTAATTGATGTTGCGTGTCACAGGTGATAGCTAAGCAACCTCCCAATGCAGAATTTTTGTGGTTGTCTGTTTGAGACTCACCTGTCAAAATAACCAGCTTCCCTTGCCACTCAAATTCCATTGTCAAATGAATATAATCATGTGTTACCTTTCCCAAGGATTCCAACCAAGTCATCCCTAAACTGATTCCTAGATTAGCCAAATCAAGGACCCATAAATCTGTCTCGAAAGATTGGCCCTGTACCAACAACTTAACTTTCGGACACTTACAGTCACACACTAAGAATTCGTCGTTTCCAAGGAAAACTCTCATTTTCGTGATTCTGACCATTGGAATTTTCAAAGCTGTGACCAACTCCCTTTGTATGAAGCTATGTGTGCTCCCAGTATCTACAAGGATTGCCACTGTTTGTCCTTGAATGCTGGTGACAAAATTCAAGGCTTTGGAATTTCGTGTCTCTGATAAAGAAAGCAGTGCAGCATCCTCAATGTTCGTGCCAGCCCCACTAGAATTCCATACAATTTCTTCCCCCTCGTCCTCATCTTCGAGTTCCTTTCCCACCATGAACAAGAATTTTCCTTTACACCGATGCTTATTAGTCCATTTCTCATCGCAGCTAAAGCATAGGCCTAATTCCCTCCTCTTGGTCCACTCTTCTTGAGATAACCTCTTAATTGGGGTTTGAGATGTAGATGTGAGAGATGAAGTAGGCTGAGATATTGACGTTTGTGATGCTATGGGTCTGTTCTGTGTGGTACTCCCCATTGACGAAACCAATTGGGAAGATTGATTTGTAACACCTTCGCTGGAATAAGGGCTACAAAAATGAGGTTTCTTCGTAGTAGTGGATACCCCATTGTTCAGTGAGACTCGTAATTCTGTGTAATGTGCATCATATACAAACGCAAAATGCATTGCACCTTGAAGAGTGCTTGGCTCATGAATCTCAATGGCCCTTCGCAGATCAGGAGATAATCCCGAGGCAAAGAAGCTCAATAATAATTCATCATCAACATTTGTGGTTTGGTTCATCAGCTTTTCAAATTCAAACAAATAATCTTTGAGTGTTCCTGTTTGTGTTACCTTGGAAAGCATGCCCGTAATATTTTGATGCGGTTTCACACCAAAACGCTGCCTGAGTGCCTTCGTGAAATCCGTCCAGGACCGAATTGTGCCCCCTTTATAAGACCACTGGAACCATGACGAAGCAGGACCTTCCATCCTCAGACCTGCGAGTTGAACCTTTAACGCCGGTGGAACCCGCTGCAAGTCAAAGAAGAGTTCCGATCTGAAAATCCAATTGTCTGGATTTGTGCCATCAAATAGCGGAATCTCCATTTTAACAAACTTCAGCAATGCGCGTGGGTCTGTATTTTCCTTTTGCTCCATTTCGTTCTGAACACCTACCGGACCGGAAGAAGATGATTCAGTGACTGGATCTTGATGATTCGCCGGTGATTTCCCGGAATGGGAATGAAGAACCCCCATGGATTCAGTCAATTGTTGCATTTGAGCAATCATCAGTGAGATCTGGTTCTGTGACTCGTCGAAGCGATTCTGCAAAGCTGCAACCACCTCTGCTAGTTCCTGAACCCGCATTGTGAGAAGAGATCAAGAATGAAAGCACCAGTATTGCAATCTACCTGAGCAACAGGAAGAAAGAACCAAGAACAATGAAATGGGTAAAGAACTCTTTGAGCAGCAGAAAGTACAATACGTGTATTCAAGTAACCGATTGTTTATTACATCAATGAATGAATCAGTATAATGTTCTCTTTGACTTATATACAATGTTCCTACTTAACCCTTGTCTAGGTGTCCTATTCTAACTTTCACACTTCCAACCCATTACACCTGTCATCTAACTCACCAACCACTTACACGTGTCCTCAGCAATAATAGTCTTTAAGCTTTGATGAAGGAACTCTTTCTCTGATTATTTTGGCTGGCTCAATGCTTTCTCTTCTCCTCTGTTCGTTGCTTATATTGTCTTTCCTCTGTTCGCTGCTGCTGTTTTCACTTTGTGTAACAGTGAACTAGTGAATAAAGTGATGACTAGGTGACTTTGTGTGATGATGTGTGCATGAAATTGAATTGCTTTCCTCTGTTGTTGCACACCTATTCAGCCCAGACATTAAGAAGACTAAGGGAGTAATTGGAGCTATTTCATTGGTAGGTGCTTTGACTATGGAAAGACTTTGAAGCAAACTAATGTAACAAGTAAATTGTAAGATATTTTGTAACCATGAAGTTGGTCATCTTGGGCTGTTTTGTGCAAGTTGGCCGAAGCTTCTAGGACACTTGGAGTTGGATAAATTTCATTGGATGATAGTTTGACAATTAAGAGAATTAACTAGGATAGTTGAAAGTGACTATAGTTATTTTTATAAAGACATAACCGATCACTTTGTTTCTAGGAGTGTCCCATGAAATCTTTTTCTGTTTTTGTCTTCATTTTGTTCTAGTAATAATAATAGAGAGAGATTAATTCATACCTGTAGTCTTTAGTTTCTATTTATAGTATTTACCTTAGGGTTTGAACCATTTGGACCTCCTTCCTCTGGGCCTGATCTGTTGTCTATATGTTATTCAACAGTCCATCCTCTATTGGGCCTCTCAAGCATACGGGCCTTATACGGGTCCATAATGTAAGAATCCGTACCATTAAATTAGAAATTTAATTATGAGTTTAGTAAAGAATTTCATAATTGACTTTGCATAAATATAGAAAGATTAGAATAATTATCGAGAAGGTCAAATAACACTTAAATCGCTTTTCTGATGAAAAATGTTGATACTGGTTCTGCTTCACGGTATAAATGCATATCGGTGAAGTATTCTGAAAAATTATAATAAAAATACAAATATTCCTAGAAAAATATCTAGGTCAATGATATCAAGTTTGGGATAAGAATAACAAGCAGTGATGTCAGAACTAATATCGGCTATGTATAAAATGCGTACTGATGAAGTGTTTCGAAAAATTATAATAAAAATATGTTAATTCCTAGAAAAATGTCTAGGTTCAGAATATAAAGTTTGGTAGAAAAATGATTGACGGAGCTATTAGAACTAATACTGTTGATTAGTGGGCACACTTATATAAATAGCCATTTGCACTAAACCCTAGGTCAGTTTTCTGACCCCAAGGTTGATCCTTATGGCTGCCACCTTCCTCCCTTCTTGAAAACATGAACTTTTTGCATGGAACCTAGCCAAGAATTTACCTTTCACCATATTTCTCTAATCTTATGCCATTAAACCATCATCATTATTCCTTGTAAAACTTGAGTCTTGTGAGGGAAAGATCATGTCTTGAGAGTTGTGGGTTGCTGTTTTCATAGGGGGAGGGCTGACTACTTGAGTTCTTAGAGTATGCGCCATTATTATACTCTAAGAAGCTCTAAGAACCAAACTTTGTGAAGAAAAGACCTACCTTGGAGTGGAATTTTCGTGCACCACCAAGTCAGTAGCTTGGAGCACCTTCAAAGTCCTCAAATCTTCCTCATTTTTCTGTTTTCAAAGGTCTATAGGTAACTACAAACCATTCCCCTTGTAATTTCTTGAAAATGAGTTAGTTTGTGAAGTAAAAAGTGGAAACCTTAATGATTCATGTAAAATATGGTATATCTATGTTTAATCATGTGGTTTGAACTTTTGTTTGATGAAAAATTAGACCTTGGACCCTTGGAAGCCATGGAACCCGCAAATTATGCAGAGAAATCTACAGTTTTCATGTTTTGTCCGCGTGGTAATCGATTACCATGTGCATGGTAATCGATTACCATGTGAAGTAATCGATTACACTGTTCATGGTAATCGATTACCATGTGAAGTAATCGATTACCACCTGTATGTTAATCGATTACCCCGCGTGAGAAAGTTCCAATTTGGGTATGATACCCTAGGGAGTCAGTGTTGGAAAGTATAAATACAAATAATAATGAGGGTTAATATGCTATAATTATGGTTTAGGAAGGATTTGAGGCACTAAACGAAAAAGAAAACATTGCTCAATTGATGTAAAATTTGGGATTCTGAATATTAATAAGGTTCTTGATATAAAACAGATTGCAATCGTCGAATTGTGTGACTGTTGGTGTATCTGTGTATACCAAGCCTTTCGATAGGGATTTTGGCATTGCAGGTAAGCTTTCGTGTCCTCGATTTTACCTATTGATGGTTCCACCATACCTCATGGAGGGATGGTTTATATGTATGATGTGTTTTTCTGAAAAATATCTATTTATGTTATGAGTATTGAATATGCTGTTGAGCTGGATCATGTTTTTAGTGCATTTGCCATATGTATATATATGTGGGGTATTCACACGAGATGGTAATCCATGAGTATGTCAGGCCACATGCAAGATGGTAAACCCATGTGTGAAGTACATGGTGGACTCCTTGTACTGTGGGTTGTAGACGTGCGTAATCCCTACCTTTTACTCTCAGGCCAGTAGGATGCATACACACATGACATGGACATATGTTGCATTGCACAGATTTCATTATTATACTGTTGTTATCATTTTTGAACTTATATTGCACATGTAAGTGAGCTTGAGGTGGAAAGATCCTTGAGGACCCCCTGTCTTACTGAGATTTCTTGTTAGAGATCTCACCCCGTGTATGGCACATTTTCAGGTACAAGTACTTATGGGGTTGAGCCCTCTAGTGACAGGAGGCCGGAGTTGACTTGATATGATGCATGCACCTTGCCATATTATTACGATTTATGTCTTGTTGTTATCTCTTTATGGTTATTGTATTTGAGACATGATTTGACTATGTGTTTTATTTGGTGAGCATGTGGGTTGTCCATGCCACATTGGTATAAGCTGTGTTATTTCAGACTGAGTTGTATTATTGTATCAGGACATGTCTGGTCTACATGTTATAGTTCCATGACTTGATACATTATTTATACTATGAGTTTATTCAGTTTAGTTATTTATTGTAATTTACATACAAGCGGTTTTTGAAAAAGATTCACTGAGTTAATGTGATAAGTTTCATAATTGAAAATTGTTAGCTTTCGCATTTAATGAGATGCGTCTATTACCATTTATATGTTTAATACATCGGGTGCACACAAGGTGTTACACATAACACCTACATTTTTTTTTTCAAATTTCAAAACAACGTCTTGAGGTTGCAAGAGATAACTTTATCCTCAATTGTGGGAGAAACATTAATCCTTTAATATAATATTTTGTTCATTGAACGAAATTTAATGTGTTCTCTTTCTAAGTATATTTTAAATTATTTACAATAATAATTAAAACTTTATATGCTTCTTAAAATTAAAATATTTTGGCGGTTGTTGGAATTAAATTGCATTTTATTTTACAGTTTTGATGTTATGACATATCTGACCATGTAAGATATATTAAAAAAGATATTATTTTATTTTATTTCTTTTTATCTTGACCACATGTTCTCAATTAATACAATGAAACTATTTTGGAAGGGAAGAAGAAATCAAACAATCTCTCATTAGGAATACAATTTAGGGTTTCTGCGCCGGATAAATGTCTTTGCCGGAGAAGGGTGTGCCGTCGGCGGAGGAAGTGGACAATCTTCAAAGATCGAATAGAAAGAAAAAGAGGGGCGAAGGTTCCTTTAGCAACGACCAAACCCTGAAAGCGAGGGAGGAAGACTGGATGGAGGAAAAAATGTCTTTCAAGAAGATGGTCATGCGGCATAATGGGGAATGGTCGATGGAGGAGGAGATCCCGCCAGAATTGGAGGGTAACCACGAAGAACAGAAGAACGATGCCGGGAAGGGCTTACCAGAGGTCACTTACGAAGTGGATAAAGATAGGAGAACAAATTTCTTACTGTCGAAGGAGTTCAAGCAAAGAACGTGGCGTCCATGGCATCAATCAGTTTATGTCAAGCTGCTAGGTAAGAAACTGTCCCTTACTTTCATGAAAAAAAGATTAGAGACCATGTGGGCTAGGTCAGGAAAATTATTAGTGACTGATGTTGAAAATGGATTCTTCCTTGTGCGTTTTTCTAATAAGAAAGATATGGATTTTGCGCTTACAGCTGGTCCATGGGTAATTATGGATCATTACTTAGCAATTCGTTCATGGGAACTGGACTTTGAACCTTTATCAAGCAGCGATCAATAAGATTATGGCTTGGGTTCGTCTCCCTCAATTCCCAATTGAGTATGTTAATACTGAGCTTGTCAATAGCATAGGAAATTGGATTGGAAAGTTTATCAGGCTTGGTGCTGCAACTACATCCTTAGCAAGGGGCAGGTTTGCACGTTTGTGTGTGGAATTGGACCTTGGTAAGCCTATGTATTATGAGTATAAAGTTGAGGGAAGGATTAAACGTATTGAGTATGAGGGACTTCATATTGTGTGTTACTCTTGTGGACAATATGGCCATAGAGCTGATACCTGCCCCAAGAAAACCAATGAGCCAGTAAATGAAGCTAATGAAGGGAACTGTGCACCGGATGGAGCTAGAACAGAACAGAGTGTAGAAGATTCTCAGTCTCTCAAGGAGGATGCCAAGTATGGACCTTGGATGCTGGTGAATAAGCAGCGAGGGCCTAGAAGAGTGAGCTCAAATAAGGGAGGGGACACCAAGGGTAAGGAACTGTTGAAATAAAAGGGGTCAGGGGCTAAACATTCGAAGTATGGAGTCCTGAGTAATTTAGAATCCGAGGCTGGAAATATGGATAATGTGGAGGTGGTGTATGAAACTCAACTAAATCAGGCGAAGGGTCAAGAGGTTAATCACCATTCGAAGGGAAAAAGGAACCAGAATAATGCTTCCAAATTGGTTGAAACTTCGAATGCTTACAAGATTGTTTGGGACACCATAAAGGATTCAGATGCTTACAACAAAGTGGATATTGTGGACAATGTGGCTATTTTAGAGACTAAAGTTAAAGCTACTTCAAATAAGCAAGGTATAGTGAGGGGTGCAATGTTAGAAAAGATGGTGTTAGACAACTTTGTAATTCAAGAAGAGCAGCCTTCAATCCAAAGCAGGGAGCCAGAGGATGACTTGGTAGTGAACCAAACCAATGATCACCATATGGTGGATGCGGAAGCCCCTTTGGAGCCCAAACCACCAGACCGATTGGGAACTGATAGTAGGATTGGTGATCCAAGATTAGGTGACCAGAAAAATGGGAACCTGAATCTGTCTTGCGAGAGGAACATGCTGGAGAAGCAAGTACTCCTTAATCCTGCTACTTCTAATGCTAGTTTTTAATGACTGTTCTATTTTGGAATTGTAAAGGGGCGGACAAAAGAGATATGGGCCGTACTGTTAAGTCTTTGGTTTATAAACATAGTTTGAAGTTTGTTGTTCTGTTGGAACCTAGAACTGATAGTAGTAAATGTGTAGCTCTTATGAAAAAACTTAAGTTTGATAAGTGCTGGGTAGAAGAAGCAGTTGGTTTTTCAGGAGGAATTTGGCTAATTTGGTTTCTAATTGGGGTCAAGTTGAGATCAAGGATCAAAATAGCCAGATGATTCACATG
The DNA here is from genome assembly GCF_033153095.1 of Gastrolobium bilobum. NCBI lineage: Eukaryota > Viridiplantae > Streptophyta > Magnoliopsida > Fabales > Fabaceae > Gastrolobium > Gastrolobium bilobum. The sequence continues at coordinate 103,337 of NW_026895554.1, read as the reverse complement.
AAAATCAAGTTGAATGGCAACAGATCTTTCTTTTGTTCAGCTGTTTATGCAAGTCGTAGGGAATCTAAAAGAATTCATCTCTGGGAGAATCTTAGAAGTATCAGCAGAAATATCCAAGATCCTTGGGTAGTGGGTGGTGATTTCAATGAAATTGCCAGCATTCTGGAGAAGTCAGGAGGTTCCCCCCTAGTATTTCGAAATGTGAACTGTTTGCTGCTGTGTTGGATGATTGCAATCTAGGTAGCTTGGAGTACTCAGGGCCTACATTCACTTGGCAGGGGCCTAAATGGAGTAACCACCGTCGAGTCTACAAAAGGATGGATAGAGTTGCTGCAAACAGCCAATGGAGACTTCTGTTTGACAATGCTCAGGTATGTCACCTTCGAAGAGTTTTGTCTGACCATAGTCCATTGTGGGTTAATATGGATAATAATGTTTCTCCGGGGTGGAAAAAAGCCTTTTAGGTTTCTTGCAGCTTGGCAGGAACACAATGATTTCCCTAATCTTTTGAACTCTCATTGGGATACCAGTTTTGATATGTCTTATATGCTTCAAAGATTTATGCCTAGAATTAAGAGTTGGAACAGAAAGGTCTTTGGTGACATCAATTTGAAAAAAGACAGAATCTTGAAAAGAATCAGTTCTATTCAGGATCAGTTGTATTCTAGGGACTCTCTTCATCTTAAAAACCTTGAAGCTGATTTACAAAGGCAGTTACAAGGGGTGCTAGAGGAAAAGGAACTCTTATGGTTTCAGAAATCAAGGCAAAAGTGGTTAGAGGATGGTGACCGTAACACAAGGTTTTATCATCTGAATACTGTTATAAGAAAAAACTGTAATAGAATATCCAGGTTAAGACTGATGCTAATGCCTGGGTTTCTGAAGATGAGGGGCTCAAGAATATGATTCTTGCCTATTATGAAAGTCTGTTTACTGAAGATGTAGTTCATAGGAGGTGGTTGGAGTCTTCAAACTCGTGGCCTTCTCTGCCGATTGATGATATTAATAGGATGGGTTGTAAGCCTAATAGTGAGGAAATCAGAAACTGTCTGTTTGATATGCAATCCCTAAAGGCTCCTGGTATTGATGGGTTACCTGCTTTATTTTTCCAACGTAATTGGGATACTTTGAAGAATCAGGTGATTAGTTTTGTGCAGGATGTGTGGAATAACCCTGATTTGATTAAAACGATAAATTCTACATTGCTTGTGCTTATTCCAAAAATTCAATGTCCTACTCATATTAAGGAGTTTAAGCCCATTTCTCTGTGCCCGGTTTTGTATAAACTGGTGTCCAAGCTAGTGGTTCAGAGGTTAAAGCCGAATTTGGATAAGATTGTCTCTCCTAACCAGGTCAGTTTTGCTCCTGGCAGACAAATTCATGACAATATAGTGATTGTTCAGGAGCTTATTCATAGTATGCACAAAATGAGAAGCAAGAAGGCTTTCATGGCCATCGAGTTAGATCTTGAAAAAGCCTATGACAGGATGAGTTGGGGCTTCATTCACAAGATTTTAGAGGAAGTCAAGATTCCATCCAAGCTGATAGATATTATTATGGCCTCTGTCCAGTCTCATACTATAAATATTTTGTGGAATGGGGGCATGACAAAGGAATTCCAGCCTTCTAGGGGTATCCGACAAGGTGACCCTATGTCTCCTTATCTGTTTGTTCTGGGTATGGAGAAATTATCCCATATTATTGAGATTGTTGTTAGTGTCTCTCCTAACCAGGTCAGTTTTGTTCCTGGCAGACAAATTCATGACAATATAGTGATTGTTCAGGAGCTTATTCATAGTATGCACAAAATGAGAAGCAAGAAGGCTTTCATGGCCATCAAGTTAGATCTTGAAAAAGCCTATGACAGGATGAGTTGGGGCTTCATTCACAAGATTTTAGAGGAAGTCAAGATTCCATCCAAGCTGATAGATATTATTATGGCCTCTGTCCAGTCTCCTACTATAAATATTTTGTGGAATGGGGGCATGACAAAGGAATTCCAGCCTTCTAGGGGTATCCGACAAGGTGACCCTATGTCTTCTTATCTGTTTGTTCTGGGTATGGAGAAATTATCCCATATTATTGAGACTGCTGTTAGAGGTAATATTTGGAAGCCAATGAGAGCTGGTAAGGGGGATCCTCCTATATCAAACTTGATGTTTGCTGATGATCTCATGTTATTTGCTGAAGCTAGTGAGGATCAAATTCAAATTTTGTTGAGATGTTTGCACTTATTTGAAGAGGTTTATGGCCAAAAAATCAGTGTGCAGAAGAGTTGTATTTATTTCTCCAAGAATATTGATGAGGGGCTGGCTTCTAAAATTTCTGATCTGAGTGGTTTTAAGAGAGTTAGGAATATGGGCAGATATCTTGGAACTTGGATGAAGCATGGGCTGGTTACAAATAATCATTATGAAGAAATTATTGGAAGAGTCAATAATAGGCTATCAGGGTGGCAAGCCAACTGTCTGTCCCAAGCTGGCCGTATTACTTTAACAAAATCAGTTTTGGCTTCCATTCCTTCTTTCCAAATGCAGTGTGGGAGATTGCCTGAGGGGATTTGTGCTGAGTTGGAGAAAATCCAGAGAAAATTCATTTGGGGTGATAAGGATGGGCGTAGGAAGATGCACCTTATCAATTGGGATATGCTGACTAAACCAAAGTATGAAGGGGGTCTGGGTTTAAGGAAAATGGTTGTTGTAAATGATGCTTTTATGGCGAAAGTTGCTTGGAGCATTTTTTCTGATCCCCAAGCATTATGGGTTAAAGTGTTGCTGACTAAATATTCTTCTAACAGGTCAGGGATGGAGGTTTTTTCGTATAAGAGGGGTGATTCTGCTTTTTGGAAGCATATCTGTCATATGTGGAGGAAGATGGAAGCCCATTCCTTTTGGGAATTAGCTGATAGGTCTACTGTGAAGTTTTGGAAAGACAGGTGGGCTAGTCGGACTGATAGGCTTTTGGATGTGTCTCTTGTTTCAATTCCTTGGGATGAGGTTTCTAACTCAGTGGCTGATTACGTGGATGATTCGAGTAATTGGAATATCCAGGTTCTATCAAATTGGCTTCCTGCCAAGGATATTCAAATTATTCGTAGCATCCTCCTTCCCCATCCTCAGGATGGGTGTGATCAATTTAGATTGAATGTGGCTGGCAATGGTCAGGTTTCGGTTAAGGCCATTTATAATTTGTTAGCTGGTCATGATAGTGGGGTGTCAATGCTTTCTGATATCTGGAAATCCATTTGGGATTGGAAGGGCCCCCATAAAATTCAAGTCTTCATGTGGAAGGTGGCTTATGGAAGATTGCTAACGAATGTGAGATTGAATCATCTTCATATGGGGGAGGCTGTTTGCTGTATCTGTCGTGTGGAGGATGAGTCAGATATTCATGCTCTTAGAGACTGTTTCTACGTTAGTGGTCTTTGGATCCAGTTGGGTGCTAACAGGTACTGCCCGAATTTCTTTAGTTTGGACATAAATTCTTGGCTAGTCTCCAATCTCCATGTTACTTTGGCTGCCGTTAGTGGTGTTCCTTGGAATATTATTTTTGCAGTGACCATTTGGCTTGTTTGGAAGTGGAGAAATGATAAGTATCATGGTAATCATTGTCTTCCTTATGCTTATAACAAGAAATTGATTGATACCCAGGCGTTGGAAATTTGGAACGTGTGTAGAAAAAAGAATCCTATTGTTTCTTGCTATAGAAAGGAGGAGATTCCCATTGCCTGGAAGTTTCCGGATGAAGGGTGGGTGAAGTTAAATACTGATGGTGCTGCCAAGGGTAACCCAGGGCCGGCTGCGTGTGGAGGGATTTTTAGAGATAGTACTGGTCGTTGGCTTTCTGGTTTTTCCTACAGAATCGGCCATTGTACTGCTATTATGGCATAATTATGGGGTATCTTAAAAGGTGTCCAACTGGCTTGGGATAATGGTTGGAGAAAATTAGTAATTGAAAGTGACTCTGCAACAGCGGTCACGTGGCTTACTGCTAGGAGTAAGCCAGCCTGTGAGTATCATATTGTTACTCGTATACGAGCTTGGATGAATAGAGAGTGGCCTGTGGTTATCAAGCACACGTATATAGAAGTAAACTGTTGTGCGGATTGGCTGTCTAATTTTCCTTTATTACATTCGGATGTAGAAGATTTTAGTATTTTCCCCTCTCCCCCTTTTGGGATTTGCTTTTTGTATTTATCTGATTTAGGTGGTTTTGGTGAAACTCATTGTATTTGGCCTGATTAGTCTTGTTTCTGTTTAGGGGTTTTCCCCTTCAAGTTACCACAAAATAAAATAAAAAATACAATGAAACTATTTTTATATAATTATTCCAACAACATACCAACGTCATATTTCAAAAAGGAGCATGTTTCTAATAAAAGATAAAAGGATTAAAAAAGAACTTGTTTTCTAATATGAGTTTATTGCTAAATATAGCATAGCTCTAGTCAACGCTTAACTAATATGAGCTTAGGACATGTTTGGAATATAGTATAAGATAAGGTCTGATAGTATAAGATCTGATTATTTAAAATATGATTAGATTTTAATACTATCCAATATTTGATATGATATTATTGTATAAGATAATATATTGTATAAGATAATACCATCTAATATTTGGTAATGCACTACATAATACAAGATAGGATAAAAATGAATATTTTTGACAAAAAATACTTTTAACAAAGAATTTATATAATTTTTCCAAATATGTCATATGATATTAATTTTTATAAAAATCTATTGATCAATGTGTCCAAAATATACATTAACTGTTGATTAACGAAAATTGTTACTACCAAAATATACAAATTAAGGGACAAAATATTGTTACTACCAAATGATAACCGTTGATTGACGAAAATCAACGGTTAAGATATGATAGTAACATTAGTAGTAATATTATTTAGTAGTAACAATATCTTATCCCCTTCAATAACTTGTAAAAGTGAATTCTTACAATTTCATTCAATAATTAATGGATTATATTTATCTCATGTTGCATAAGAGAAACCAATTTTCTACACACACAAAAGAAATGTGGGTCTCACCTTTATTTTTTTTCTCTTCTCTTACTTGTGGATCTCACTTGTATTTTTGTTTCTACTACACAAGATAATTTTTTTCTATAACATAAGAAAACTATTTTCCATAATTAATACAGTGAAACTATTTTTATATAATTATTTTAACAACATGTTTATACCAACGTCATATTTCAAAAAGGAGCATGTTTTTAATAAAAAATAAAAGGATTAAAAAAGAACTTGTTTTTTAATATGAGTTTATTGCTAAATATAGCATAGCTCTAGTCAACGCTTAACTAACATGAGGTAAATGAATAGCTGTAGGTCGCATTTGAATCGTATATCAAAGTTTACATTCTAAAAGCAGAAAATCAGGTCAAAGTACAGGTTGTGATACACCTGGCTTTGCTGGCTTCTTCTCCGCAGCATATGTATATATACTGTTATAATTAACTGAGAACTTTTTATGAACTGAGAACTTTTTGTTCAAATTCAACATTTTCTTTTTCGCATAGAGAGAAAATGGAGGTTTCATCATCTTCAGTAATTTATAAAAGTATTCTTGCAATTTCATTCATTGTTTTGCTTTCCTACTTCCCCGCGGAGGGTAGAGGTTTGTCCACTGCATTAATTTTTTGCCCAAATTATTATTTGCTTCGCATATATAGTTCATTATTTTCCTCGTAACAACCCATATATTTATGTTGTGAGGATAATTTATTTATTTTTTTTTTTTTATGCAAGAGCACTCGCACACTTATGATTTGTCAGAATGAATAATCTCAAACAACCAATTCTTTTAAAAGTTTAAAATTTTATAACCAGACACATAAATGATTTTAATATATATTTTAACATATGTATATACTTTTAACGGGTACAACGTATTTTCTCTAAGGAAAAAAATATTTAATATTATTTTACATAATTTTGTCTAATGTCCACCGAAATGACATCGTTTTGAGGTTAAAAGATTAAAAAATTAGAATGTTAAAGATTATTATAACTCTGAAATAAATTAAAATTATAAATATTCCATGATTTCTTCCCTAAAAAGACATCGTTTCGATAAATATTAGATAAAATTGTCTAAAGTAATTTTAGAAAAAATTGATCTTTATTATAAGGGCAATGCTTTTCTCATGCTACATGAGATAGTGTTATCTCATGTAGAGACATAATTAGGTGGGTCCCACGGTTAAAAGAAAAAAAAATGCTGGTTCGGATTGCGATGTGTCTGTGACATGAGATAAAAAATTTTATGTAACTTGAGAAAAATATTTCTCTTGTTATAAATATGAGTCAATTTTATTCTATACACACATATAAAAATAAATAAGACTCGATAAAAAAAAAGAAAAATATGCTCCACTCAATCCTAAGTAAGTGTGCAGGAGGAGATATAAACGAAAATTTTACATATTATAAAATTTCAAATTTGAATGTGCAAGTAGCTTTCCTCTTGATTACTATTGCTTAAAAGTTGCATAAAATCGTACTATTGCAGGTGGTTCTCAACACGCGGTTACACGAAAATCATTTCCTCGTGACTTTCTTTTTGGTGTCGGAACATCCGCTTTACAGGTACAAATACATTGTGGGCCAACATTATATCTTAATATGAATTTAATTTCTCTCTCTATCTCTCTCTAGACAGCACTTAACCTGTTATTGCTGTATATTGAATATAGATTGAAGGATCAGCTAATGAAGGAGGGAGAGGACCAGGTGTCTGGGATAATATAGTTCGACATGCTCCGAAAGGTGGGAAATAGATACTTGTTGGTCTGTTTCGATTAGATTTTTAAAAATATTTATTTATGTTTTATAATAATATTATCTAAAAAATAATTTCGAAAATTCATTTTTTCGTGGGGAATAATGTGCAAACAAGCACTATAGAAGTTGCAACATTGAATAACTATATTATGCTTGTGTTATAACAAAAATGGTTGAATGCGTGCTCATTGAGCCGTATTTTAGTTTCATTTCGGAAAGAAAATATAATAATTATTGAAAGGTTCTCCTAATATTAGTTTATGTAGAAATATCTTGGTTAAAATTAGAAAATATATATTTCTTTCGGTTTATAAATGCAAATGTAATATAGTTAGAAGATGCTCTAAATTTTTATTTTACTTAATGTTTACATCTATTTAAGTATTATTTTTTATTTCTTTCTTAATGTTTCCAGGAGATATTAAGGATGCTGACAAGTTTCCTACAATGATTGAACATTATAAGCGATACAAGGTAAATACGAAGAAGTTACCCTTTCATATCATTATGATATATTTTCAAAAAGTAATTTTTTTATGTAATATTTGAAAAGCGTTTTATTTTTAATGTTTGAACTAGCTTTCCATATATTAATCACTATCATAGTTTTGTTATGCAAAAGGAAAAACATGTCCCTAACATTGTTTTTTTATATATTTTCTCAATTTATGCAATTTCTTTTTGAATAATCATTCAGGAGGACGTGGCACTTTTAAAGAAATTCGGAATAAACGCTTATAGATTCTCCATCTCATGGAGTAGAATTTTTCCCGGTAAAATTATTTACTGTAAACCAAAGCAATCTAAGCATAGTAATTATTTACTTATCTTTCTCTTCATTTTCGATATCATATATATAGATGGAACCCTGAAGGGAGGTTTAAACCAACAAGGTATCGACTTCTACAACCATTTGATCGATGAATTAATTGCAAACGGTATGTAACAACGAATATTTGTTACATTAAATTGATTCACTTGTAGCATTTTTTTTTTTAAAAAAAAACTTTTGATTTACATGATGTATTTAAATGTAGGTATTATACCTTTCGTGACAATTTTGCACTTTGACTATCCACTCCACCTTCAAACTCTTGGTGGCTTCTTGAATCGCGATATTGTGTAAGGAACCTTCAATATTATATTAACTAATCTAGATGTTCTATTTTCTAGAAACAACTTAAAATTGAAAGTTAGATAAACTAAAACATTATAGATTTATACTAGAAGCAACGCGAAAATCGATGTATGTATAGGGGAGAAAAATACTCTCCAACAACATGAGAGTATATTTTTCTTTTATACTATTCTCATTTTGTTTTATTTAAAAAATATTAAATTTCAGGAATCATTACAAGGATTATTGTCAAGTTCTATTCGAAAACTTTGGAGATCGAGTTAAGCATTGGACTACATTAAATGAGCCAGAAATCACTGGAGTATATAATTTCTTGCACGGCATTGATAATCCTTCTCCAGATCATCTGTGCCAAATTACCAAAGAATGCACACAGGCATATACTGTGGTGCACAATTTCATCCTTTGCCATGCCACAGCAGTGAAGCTATATAGAGACAAATTCCAGGTAGGGTACATTGTTGCATATGTTGTGTTTGTTACAAAATAATATGCTACTTTCGTCCGTTGTCCAGTTGTTAACTGCGCTGACTAATTAGGATTCGAGCCATATAAGATCGTAAGGGTAGCAAAACTCTCTCTTCAAAGTTTTAACGTAGTTGCATAACCAGAACTCAAACTTAAGCCATAATTTGTTATTAACTTATTGTATTATTCGCACATGATTTCCCAAGGGTTGACATAACTGGTAAGCGAATGTGCCCAAGGAGCAAACTGCGACTAAAATGTCTCTTCTTTGATTCCTAGGCCAAGTAACTTCTAACATTCCGGGCGCTGACGAGGACGGGGAGTGATCGCCGGTGCGAAAGGGCATGTGCAAAAGGGAAGAAACAAGGAGCGGCTCCTGGCACTTCTAGGGACAGCGGTACATGAATGAATCGAATCAACACCCGAAAGAGAGAGATTCCAGAGATTGTGCTGGTATGGGGACGGTACAGTTGGGAATGACTTATAAGAATTAATTGGTACTACCTATACTAACAAGATGCATCTACTTTTCGGTAGCCCGGAACGGAAGAACTCCATAGTTAAACGTGCTTGACTTGGAGCAATTATGGGATGAGTGACCTCTTGGGAAGTTTTCCCGGGAAGTGTGCGAGTGAGGACAAAGCACGCTAAAAAGTCTCGTGTTAGTGTGTGGGGACAGTCGTTGATCCTTGCAAGTTGTCAAGCGTTACAAGTGGTATCAGAGCAGGGCCTCTCTTCCAGTACGGTGTGGTTCGAGGACGAATCAGGCGGAAGCTGGTGGACATGTAACATCCCGGGCGCTGACGAGGGCGGGGAGTGATCGCCGGTGCGAAAGGGCATGGTGCAAAAGGGCACAAACAAGGAGCGGCTCCTGGCAGGCTTCTAGGGACGGGGGTACATGAATGAATCAAATCAACACCCGAAAGAGAGGGATTCCAGAGACTGTGCTGGTATGGGACGGTACAGTTGGGAATGACTTATAAGAATTAATTGGTACTACCTATACTAACAAGATGCATCTACTTTTCGGTAGCCCGGAACGGAAGAACTCCATAGTTAAGCGTGCTTGACTTGGAGCAATTCTGGGATGGGTGACCTCCTGTGAAGTTTTCCCGGGAAGTGTGCGAGTGAGGACAAAGCACGCTGAGAAGTCTCGTGTTAGTGTGTGGGGACAGTCGTTGATCCTTATAAGTTGTCAGACGTTACATAACTTGAGACAAGTAGCAAAAACCTTCAAGTTCACATACTACACCATAAAGGGGTTAGCCTGATCCAAATGGGCGGGAACACCCCTAGAAGACCAAAAAAGAAAATAAAAAATTAAACTAGCACGAGTAACATGCATTTAAAGTAAAAATAAATAAATAAATTGGTATTTGTCAATGAATATTTGCTAATATATATGATGCAGGCAACACAAGGGGGAGAAATTGGACTTGTTATTGCAGTTGAAAATTACATTCCTTATAGTTCTAAACCGGAGGATGCTGCTGCTGCTGAAAGGCTTAAGGATTTCTTCGTGGGATGGTTAGTGCAATTAACTAAACCATACCCGTTTTGTGCTAGCTAGTTCTCCTTTAATGTTCACTATGTATATGCAACACAATTTTGTTTTTTACTACTTTTCAAAAAACAGGACTTTGGAGCCATTGTTCAATGGGGATTATCCTGAAAGCATGAAACAGCTAGTGGGGGATAGGTTGCCCGTTTTCACTGAAGAGGAGAAAATCTTAGTGAAAGGAAGTGCAGACTTCATTGGAGTAAATTATTATAGATCATTTTTTGCAAGAGACGAACCAAACAAATTGCTTATTAAAAATTTGGACAATTTTGACTCATTGGCGGTAAAAGAATGTAAGTTTTTGCTCCAAGTTCATTCTAATCGTTGCATAGGGATCTATTAATCTCATGTTGCATGAGATAATTATCTCATACAACAAAGATAAAATTGTGGAGTCCACTACTTTTTCAAAAAAAATAAATAAATAAATAATGGACCCTACTATTTTGTCTCTGTTGCATGAGATAATTATCTCATACAACATGTGATCATTATTTCCCTACATTATAAGACAAAACAACATTATTACTTCACTATGCTCATTCCTTGTGTATTGTAGTATTTAGCTCAGAGGGAAAAGCGCTGGGTTACATGGTGAGATAATCAATAGAAGAACACCTTATACGAATGATTTAAATTAAGGATTTTTATTTGAGGTAGAATCCTTTGACACCAGTGTCAAATTTAAAATTTGACACCTCATCTGAGAGCCATTAGATCAAAAAAGATCAATGGTGTCACATGCTTACAAATCAGAGCCATTGATTTTTTTTTTATCTAATAGTTCTCAGATGAGGTGTCAAATTTTAAATTTGACACTGATGTCAAAGAATCCTACTTCTTTTTATTTAAACATTATGTCAATGTTCTTACTTCTTACATTGCAGGATAATGCAACTAAAAGCTTCGTATATCCAGAAGGATTATTCAACGTCTTAATATACTTGAGGAATAAGTACCAAAATATCAAGATATACATCACTGAAAATGGTTGGTGAATCCATGATGCTTTTCTTTACACATTTTAGCATTATAACAAATAAACATTTTTTTTCCTCTAAATTTGATTAAACTTTGGCACCCTCTTTATTGTAGGTATTTCTTCCGGAACCATAGTGAATGTATTGAAAGATACACACCGGATGCATTATATTGCCTCACATATAAGCATGACAAAAAATGCAATTGAGTAAGTAATCATCTTAAGAATTTCATGCATACATATACATAGTGAATATTACAAATATATATAAAATATTTAATTATTTTATGTACTCAATGAAAGAGAATATATTATAAATTGTTATGATCGGTATGGTGACACATTTTGACATGTTTACATTTACAGCTCTGGAGTAAATGTGTGTGGATACTTCGTGTGGTCAGCATTTGACACCTTCGAATTTCACCGAGGCTTCTCTGGTAAACAGGGTCTTATTTATGTTGATTTTAATCAAAATCTCAAGCGTATACCAAAACGGTCTGCTAGATGGTACAGACATTTTCTCACAGGCAGTACTCAATTCTAGTTACGGGTTCAAGTTCAAGAAAATTGTTGAAAAAAATGTACGTGAAATCAGTGACGGAGCCAAGCTTCTATTTGAGTCCGGACCAAAAATTTTATGTGTATTTTTTTTTAAATTTAATTAATTTATATTATAATATATTTAAATTATATTAAATACAAAGCACATGAGCAGGCAGCACTAAGAAAAGTTATAGTTTATTAAACACTTTTAATTTTTTTAACTTTTTTTAATTTCTTTTTATACAAGTGAGTATTGAACACATAACCTAATACAACTTATCCAAATCTCTTACCAAATATATTTTAATTTTTAGATAAGGCTAAATACAAATTTTAGTCCGAGCCAAATTACAATTTTAACCCAGACCAAATTATATATAATTATATATAATAAGTACAATTTATTAAAATTTAGCCCGAGCTGAGGCCACCCCAGCTACTATGTGGCTCCGCCACTGCGTGTAATGTGTTAGATATTTAAAAAAATTTAGGGGGAGAAAACCCCATTTGGTTAACACACTGCACCGCCCCAACATGAACTAGTTTTGTATTTACAGTGACCAGATCTAAGATTTGGTGCAATCAAAAAATTATAATTATGTTTTACGGGTAGTACGTAGTTATAATATTAAAGTTATATTTTTTTATCTCTCTTTAGAAATTTAATTATAATGTACTAGGGGTAATACATAGTTATAATATTAAATATTTGAAAATCATGATATGTTAGGATTATGTATACGGTGTATATTATGTTGTGAGATATTATCAGTAATGGCACGGAGCCATATGTCTTGTAGGTCATTATGTGGATAGGATTTATCTGTTATCAGGTACAAGATTTATTAGTGAGATTCAGTCTCTAGTTGTCTAGTTTACAGCTATTATGCTGTCCGTGTGACTCTATCCGGGATGGTACGTGATATCATATTCGGATAATGATATGATCCTAATTTTCATTTTTTTGTAATTTTAATCTTTTTTGTCAATGTTGCGATTTTTAATATATTTGTTCTTATTTTTTCTTCTATTTTTTTTGTTCTTGTTATATTTTCTTTTTCTTTTTTATACATTTTTTTCTTTTTTTAACTATTTTTTCTTTTAGTCTTTTATTAAGTGTTCTAAATTTTCATAATATTTGGTCTTATTTTTTTTTATCACTTTATATTTCTTCTAAAAAGGGTAGAATAGAAATAATTAATCAATTTTCTAACAGTGTTAAGGAGGGTTGTGGATGGAAAAATCATAAGGGGTTTATTGATTAAAAAAACATAGGGTGTAAGTGATTCAAAATAATACTACAAGGAGGTTTTGAACTTTTCCCTAATATTAAAGTTGTTTTCTCTCATCAGTAACTTTTCAAACAGTTATCGAGTGATGTAGGAGAGAAAAAAATAACTTTAATATTATAACTATATAATATCCGTAATACATAGTTAATTTTTTGAAGAAAGAGAAAAATACAAATTTAATATTATAATTATATACTACCGTAGTACATAATTATAATTTTTTGACCACACCAAACCTTAGATCTGGTCATATGACAAATCATTTTGCCTTTGTATTTTGGAGTTAACAATTTTTTAATTTAAAGATTTTCAAATTATTTTTCCAAAATAATTGTTTATGAAACATTTAAAGTCTCGAGATTGCATTTGACTGCAAAAGGGAAGTATAGAAAACAAACGAAAAACAAAAAGGGAAAGGAATATTAGATTACTCCAAAACAGCGGTATTTAACCATGTTTTAAGACGTGGCTAACTGGCACAAAAAATGTGACTAAATAAAGCAACCACGCTTTTGATTAATGTGGCTAATCGTGGCGTTGCAAAATTTTAGCTACGTTTGTTGTTTTATGTAGCCACACACTCTATGAATGTGGTAACATTTATTTAGCCATGTTTATAGTTATTTAGCCACGCGAATAACCGTAGCTAATTACTGTAAAATAAAATTTGATATGTTTATTTAGATATGTCTCAACCGTGGCTGATATACTGTTTGGTTTTAAAAAATTTAATATCCAAACATGGCTATTTTTTTTTTTTAACTTACTAATATTGTTCAATTGTGAACCAGTAAAACCAATCCTCAAATTTAATTTGCATGCAGTCAAACAAATCCTCAAACTATCATACAACATCTATCTAAGGTTGCTAAGTGGTTCTCATAAACCAACAAAGCTGAAATACACAATTTGACGTTTTACCGACTTGAGGTACCTACGATTTTCTGAAAACTGTAGATGTATTACATGTCCATAAATTCCCATCTTTTAGTATGTTAAACTAGACTCTTCTAGATATCCAACGAGATATACACGCCTCAATTGGAGTTCTATAACTTTGGATATGCTCGCCGTAAATTAATTCCTAAAATCTGTTTAGAGTGGAACTATAGGAATTCCGAGGATAGTTCATAAATCCCAAAATAGAGGCATATTCCCATGCCCAGAAAATTCTGTAAAAATAGTGTAAATAAACTAGACATCTAGGGCTTGAATTTGACATAAGGTATGCCTTGTTTCAATGATAAATGAAGGAGATATGCTCGTCGCAAGTAAAACGTACAAGACTGCCAACTCTATGCGCACATGGCATCAAACATCCCTCACGACTTCTGAAGCTTCAATCATTCTACTTATCCAATTACTCTCAAATTTTCATACAGTATAGTAAACACCTAGACCTTTAATTTGATATATCATAAGCCTAATTTGAGTAAGAAATGGGGGAGATATAAATTTTTGAAAGTACAATTCGAGAGTAGTGCCAAAACGCCAATTTGGAGAAGTCTCCACTCATTTCAACACACAGGGCGTTATACAACTCGAAATGAGACCAAATTTTAGGAAAATATAGATGATGTCCTAAAATTTAAAACGAGGTATGGTACACCTCAAGTGGACAACTATGGAGGGAGATATAGTCTCCCAAAGTTAAGTAAAATTCAGGTCATTTTCTTAAAAATTTTGACAGTATCTCCTTTGTTTTTTTAACTAATCCCACTTTCTTCAAGTGTGTTCTAAATCTCCAAACGGTACCTAATTGACCATAGGGTGGCACACAAGGTTTAACAATTTGGTGCTCTTCCAATCCACAATAAACATCTATTTAAATCTTTGCTTATTCCTCAAGTTATCATCAACCACTTACTTGAAATACAAGTTATTAATCATTTCAATCACATAATCCCATTTAGATGCATTTCTCAGAAAGGAACAACATCATTACCTAAATTAGGTCTATTGCTCTTCCATCACATACATCCCTAGTTAATTCTACAAGATCCTCAATATGCCAATTTACATTTAAATCCAATAGCAAATATAACTGTTACACCATGATGCCAAAATAACAATAAATACATAATCATTAGACTTATCCCCTAAATGATACATGAACAAACTCTAGGCATAGTACATATTAATCATGCTATGCTATATGTTCATGCACTAAGTCTAATATAAAAAATGGAATCCCAAAATACATAAGGTGCAAAATGCATGGTGCATTCCAAAATACTCCACTCCATATCACTAGGTAGGCCTCTTTCCCAACACTCCTGCAACACCGCTAAATGAACATGAAATAAGGCCCCATAACGCGGGGTAAGCTATACAAATATATCTCAGTAAACCAAAGGTCCTGGAGGGTCACTCCACCCAATGGCTTACTCAGATGTGCAATAGTAATAATACAGATATAATGAGATATGCTTAACAATATGGCAATACGACAATGCGGCAATATGACATCTCAATCGGCTCCACATCCAAGAATATATCACCGGGATATTATTCAAGGCACTCATCTTATAACTCCTGAGATATTCCAAGAGTACTCCTCAACGGATAACAACTTTGTGGCATCCGGCCAACTAGAACTCCCTACAAAGGCCTCTCCAGTGGAAGTCCCATATGGCAAATATGACAATAATCTACTAGCCAGAGATACAAGTATAATCCAACATACACCAAACAACATGTCAACATGCATGGTCATATTATAACACATATCCTTACAATCAACAACTTCCAACCACTACCCCCTGGGCATGGTGGAGCACACATGGGGATTAACCCTAGTACCAAGGGTTTACCTCAATAGGTTCCTCCAAGTCTCGCTTCCTTGCTCAACAAGAAAGCCCACATTTAATGTTCTTCCACCACAATTCCACAATCCTTGAAACCAAGGACCAAGGCTTCCAAGATGAGATGTCCAAAGCTCAACCTCCATTGAAGTGTCCAAGAGTCTTCATCTACATGATTATACCACCACATGATCAACAACACACTTGACAACAAAATTTAAGCAAGATAACACACACATTCTATTCCAAGCCATCATCAAGCTCTCAGCCAAACAAGCCCAAAATATCAACCTTTGTGTTTTAATTTCAAACAACGATTCTTATGGCTCCATTAGCCTTCACTAACACCGTGACATTTCATAAATGCCTCACAATAATTCCAACTTCA
Organism: Gastrolobium bilobum; assembly: GCF_033153095.1. NCBI lineage: Eukaryota > Viridiplantae > Streptophyta > Magnoliopsida > Fabales > Fabaceae > Gastrolobium > Gastrolobium bilobum. The sequence continues at coordinate 87,350 of NW_026895554.1, read as the reverse complement.
TTTTTCATCATTAAGGCCGAGGTATATACATCAGTGGGCCATTCCCTCCATCTAATTCACAACCAACCAACATGGTCATTAATTTTCGAAATTGGTTGCCTAAAAATTTAGAAAAATAGTCTTTGGTAGGAAATTCATATAAAATCAAAAACTTAGCCAAATGACTTGAATTTTTTATGGTATAAAGTAGACATCTAGGGATTCAAATTGATATATCGTTTTCCCTATTTGGAGGTCTACAACTCTAGAAATAATTTTTTTTAAACTACTATTGCGAAATTGGCAAGTATACCGTTCGTTTCAAGTAATAAAAGTGATAAGTAAAGATCGTCCCCTCGAGGATTAATGCACCAACTACTAATTTAACTCTTCCCCTTAATTTGGAAAACTCGGTCTAATTTAGAAAATAATTGTTGTTGTAATTTAAAAACAGTAATAATCAAAAACATGCAAGAATTAAGCAAGAATGTCAAAGAGAATATGAGTGATTAAAATTGTAAGAGAAACTGCAGTCAAGACGCACTTCACCTCTGATCCTCCTTTACATTCCTAACTTGAATTTAATAACTAACTAATTTATTAGCTCAGACAATTCATTATTTCCCTATTAAATAGTTGAACCATAATGTCTTAGTGTTTTCAACCCTTTAACCCAATTAGAATCCTAGTGTCCTAGTAATTCCTCTTGAATTAAGCATTAAGCAAATTAATTATGAAGTCTGCAATCTATGTAAGCCTATGTCTAGATCATACACAGATTTTTATTCTACCCTTGTCAAGATTAAATCCCCAAAATTCCTATTGTGAGTTCTAACCCTCAAAACCCTATAATAGAGCGATCAATTCTATAAAGGATATGGAAAAATTAACACAGGTAGAATAAAACTAAATAAATTAAATTAATTATAAAACAATTTAAAAATTAAAAAGGATTCACATTGAATCCGTGATCCAAACTACAAAAAGAAAACTAGCCAGACATATCTGGCTTTAACAAATTAAAGAATGAAAAAGAATTAAAAGAACTCATAAAGAAGAAGAAGAAGAAGAAGAAGAAGAATCAATGTTGCTCAATCTTCTTCAAGCTTCTCTTTCCGAAAATCGCCATCTCTCGCTCTTGCCTCCTTCTCTCTCTGTTGGAGGATTGATTCTTGAGGATTGAAGCTTGGAGCTTTGGGATTGCCTTTGGTCCTTGACCAAAAGGATTTTGGTAAGTATTGAAACACCTTTGCTTCGTTGCTTGAATGACCAATTGAGTGGTCTTTATGATACTAATGAACATGGAAATGACCTTTTGTGTAGGCATTTCTTGGTTGGAGTAAGTTAGAGGTAAGTTGCATTTGAAGCTACCTAGCTTGGGAGCTTATTAATGATTTATGTAATCTTTTGACTTTGAGTATCGTATTATGTAATTTGAATGCTCATATAATATAATATATATATATATATATATATATATATATATATATATATATATATGAGATTTTACATTAGAGATTATGTGTAGAAATGTAATTGATGTAAAATTATGGCTTAAAGCCTATTTGATTATATCCATGGATGGATTGTATATAATAAGCTTGTGGATAGCTTGGATTATGCATGGAATATGATAAATTGTCAATTAGGTGGCACCTTGGATGGTGGAAAGGGTTACACCCCCCATTATATAGCAAAACAGGGAAAATTTTGCTTATTGTCCAGGAAGTAATCGATTACTTCCAAAAACTAAACCAATACTTCCCTGGCAGAAGCTCAATTTGAGCCACTCTCTTGATAATAATCGATTACTTTCAGGAAGTAATCGTTTACTTGAGGCAGGTAATTGATTACTTGCAGTAGGTAATTGATTACTTGCTATTGACAGTTAAGTATTGGATTCTTATTCAGGCTATAATCGATTACCCATGTTTTGGGAGGCCTAAATCCACTCCCAATGACTTGTGGTGCCTTGTTTGATGTTATGGAACCTTGGGGATGTAGTTTGATTCCTCTCAACCTAAATTGATGTTACAACATGATTATCCAATGCTTGTGGTGATGTTAAGCAGCAAGACTTAGTGTTGTAAAATAAGTGAAGGAATGTATGAATTACTTAAAGCAAGAGAGTATTTAATCATGTTAAATACCATGTTTGATAGAGAGTAAAAGTTAATTCATATTCCTACACATGTAATTATATTAGTTACAAGTATTGGTAAAAAAGTAAGACAACTCTGATTATGATTTTAATTAATTATGCTACGCTTAATACCATGAAAAAGATAGTACATCGGGTGCACACAAGGTGTTACAAAGAGCATTTCAATTTCCTTACGAAGTACACGAAGCATTTTCTCCAATTTTATAGTAAATATAATAATTGATGGTAGCAAGTCGATGACATGGATTCAGTGAATGATTTTTATCAATATTTAATTGAAACCATAGGTACAAGTAATTATTATTATCGGTTCTAGCCTTATAATTGGTGTGCGATTAGTATTCTGTAATTGAGGATTGCGATTAGGAGAAGGAAGCTTAAAATTGAATAAATAAATGTTTGTGAAATTTTCCCTTCCTCTTAAGAACTAGGACTATATGTTCTTAAAAAGTTATTCAAGGGTGATGGAGAGCTTCGCCTTTAACATAATCAACATTGTCTTACGCGGATTATGATAGGGTAGCGGTGGCTGGTGTTTGAGGTGAAGGTAGAGTGTGACGTTGAGGATGATGGAGGAATAAAGAAAGAAGGATAAGAGGTGGGTTAGTTTGTGGTTGGTGATGAAGCCAAAGGTTATGGAGGGAGAAGTATAACAAAGGTATTTTTGAAATTTAAACTTAAAAATTAATGGTGTGAGGAAAGTCTCTGTGATGAGTTTGAAGCTCTAGGGAAGTTAAGTGATAACACTCTAAACAAAAGTTGCGAAAGTGAAGCTTTTTGTTATTAATATAATATTATTAAATGGCAAAGGATGAAGGGTCTAAGTAGACTAGGTCAGGTGAATGAGGGTTATGATGAGGACCTTATGGTCATAAATAGAATGAGGATGAAATTCTAAGAATTTGGATACCCATATTGAGGGTATTCCAGTCAGGTGAATTTTCATCTGCTGTTTTTGACTGCTGATGCAGTAATAGACTGTAGAATAGCTCCAGTACAGTGAATTTAAGTTAGAGAGCTATCCTAATGATATGAATAACGTAAATGATGTAAGCATAAGATTTGATGAAGTTTGATACCCCTATTGGGGGTATTCTGAACAGTTAAGTTTTTAGCAGTTATTTTTTATTGCTGATGCAGTAACAGTCTGTTCCAATCTAGCAAATCTGAGTTGGAGAGATAATCTAATGATGTAAACAGCATGAATGATGTTAGTATATGAAATGGTGAAGATTGATACCCATATTGGAGTATTTCTGAAAAGTTACTTCTGTCGGGTATTTTGTACTGCAGTAGCAGCAACCGGTAGAATCCCGGAATGGGAAAAAGATGAAATGTGGAATGAAAGCCCAATATATTCCTAATAAATCATAATTAGACCAAAAATGTTAAAGTTAAGAAAATTATGAAATCCGGGTACAGTTAGGAACACCGGTAAAGCATACAGTGCAATTAAGCTGCAGTAAATGGATCTGTGATCTACTAATAGAATTTGTAAGTTAAGAACATGATAATCACACAAAATTAATGTTAATTACTCAAAGTTAGAGTCTTGGGTGTTTTCGAGTAAAAATTTGATAACAGTTCAAGAAAAATTACACCGTATGTCACTAAATGACAGAAAATCACTTAATAACATAGCATAAACCCTAAAAACGTAAGGGATCCTTCCCCTCATTTCAGATCAACACCCTAGTAGCCCCCCCTCTCTAAGTTCGAGTTTTCAAATTTTCTCCACCTTTTCTCTAAGATTCCACCACTAAAACTTCATCAAATCACCAAACTTCCTTCACAAAAGTAGTTCCTCTCATCATCCTCTTCAAGAACATACCATTTTTGTTCTTGGAAGCCAAAATTTCATGGCTGAACCTCCTCCATACAGCAGCTCCATTTCTTTCCTTTTATGGCAAAAAAATGGTGGTTGAAGCTCTTTGTTGAAGAACACACTTCCTTTGCTCATTCCTTGAGTTTCTAGTGTAAGTTCCTTATATTTTTTTTCTTGAAAAACCCTACCTTTACTCTTTTAAATTCATGTTCTTGGTCCTAAATCCTTGAATATTTCATGAAGGTGTTCTTGGTGAAAAAGAAGTATTCTTGATAAGTAAAGGTTGGAGCTTGAACTAAATGAGCCATCTTGGAGAAGTAAGGCTCGAATCCATGGAAAAGATGACTTCAAACCCTTCTTCCTCCCAGTTTCCATTTCAGCCATAATGATTATATGTTGATAATGATGTTGTAAATTATTAAAAATGGGGTCTTGATGGTTAAATGTGTTGGTGGAAGTCTAAAACTCAAGAAAGATGAAAACTTGTAAGAAAAAGTGTCACCTTTGGCTTGTGTGTGAGTTGTTATTGATGTGGATGAATTAAGAACCCTAAAAACCCCATGCTTTGATTCTGCCCTCTTCATTAATATTAGGGTTTAATGGTTAAAATTATTAAAGATGACACCTTTGGGGACTAAAGTTATAAAGGGACTTAATTAAACCATGAAAGTGTGTTAAAAAGACAAGTAAAAACCTAAATCTTATGACTATGCAATTCAACCATATAGATATATATATTAGGGTTTGATGTCTTAAAATGGTTCTAAGACTTAATTAGGACACTAATGGAGGGACCAAGTGAGGTGGATTAAGCATAATTGATTAATTAAATCTTAAACATTAAAAATTGAACTAATTAGGGTTTAGAACCACTAATAATGTAATTAGTAAAATAAATAAATTAATGCATAAGTGATGATGTGGAATTGCATAAGGGATATAAATAAATGAAAAATCCTAAATTTATATTCACTTAGGGTTTCTAACTAAACCTAATTAGGATTTGCTAATTAAACACACTTTGGTTAAATGATCAGTTTTTAGGCTAACTTTGGAAGAGCATATCTCCTTCCACACAGGTCCTATAGGGATGTGACTTATATCATTTTGAATATTGAGATGTTAGCTATGTGGTTTCGAAATGTGGTACCATTTGAAGATGTATAGCATTCTTTAGGTTTGATTGAATGGAGACTGCCCTGGGAGGTCATGTGCAGGGGCTGTATATGGCTCCATCTTGCACGAATTGTTTCTCCCTCTATTCTTACTCAAATTAGGCTCATAATATGTCAAATTAAATATGAAGATGTCTAGTTGTATGCATACAAATTTGAGAGAAATTGGTTTTTTATATTTTACATAATCTTAGAAATGGTAAAGGATGTTTAGGGCTCTGTTCGGAGTTGGAAGGCAATTTTGCTTGTCCAACTTCAAACGGTGATAACCGGAGCTAGAAAACTCCAAATAAAGCATGTGATACCTTTTTGGAAATGTAATTTAGTTTAGATTAACATACTAAAAGATGATAATTTTATAATAAGTGTGTTACGCACAGTGACTACAAAATAGAAGCATGTACAGTTATAGAAAAACCGTAAAAGTGATATTTAGGCTAAGTGGGCTTATGGGAACCCCTTAGTAACTTATAATGAGTATATATATGGCTTGGATGAGTTGAAAATAATTTAAGTTACCTAAGTGAGCCTTGCATGTGATTCTATGTTATGTAAGTGGTTGAAGATTGAGGTTGCTTGTAATAATGCACTAAAATACTTAATTATGTAATAATTGGTCTAGACTTGTAATGGGTATATTATTGGCATGTAAGAATAAAATGTGGAATCATTAAGTGATTGAGTATTAATGATTTAAATGATTCATGCTCTAGGTTTGCCTAGAGGATTTGGCACTTGAGGATTTATTGGAGCATATGTATTTTACTATTGGAGTTGGGCTTGTGATAAGCTCAGAGAGGTAAGCTTCTAGTTCTAGTTGCTCCTCTCTCTTGTGGCCCCACCATGATGGTGGACATTATGGTTGTATTGTATGAAAGTATGTGGCATAATGTATATGTGCATTCATTCACATTCATATAGATGTTATATGATTCTTGAAGTTATGATGATGCACTGATGATATATGTTATGACAATCCTGGCCAGTGATTATGGTATGTAGGCTGCCTATGACTTGACTCTGGGAGCTATTTCATACCGAGGTTGTCTTGACTGTCTATGTCTTGACCCTAGAGTCACACATGTGTAATTGTCTATGGCTTTGACCCTGGGGTTACACAAGGATGATATGATGATGCTATGTTTATGTTGTATGCCTGTATTATATGCTTTATATCTAACTTGTCATGCAGGAAGTGGACTCAGGGGATTAGAGTATCCTCTATGAACTTTGAGCTTACTGAGATGTGTTATCTCATCCTGTTTGGGGACATCATTTTCGGTACCCAGAGTAGTGGTGATGCTTCTAGGGGCCTTAAAGTAGTGGATGACGCTGCTGATTTATCTTTATTATGTTTAGACCCTATGATGGCATGTATATTTATTAACATGCTTAATTATCTTATGTTGAGATTATATGATGTATTTATTTAGGCTCATTACTGTATGATTGGAGCTATGGATTATTTACTGATGCTTAGACGTTTAGAAAATTATATAGATTTTATGTATGTACTCAGTTAATTAGGCATTGAGCCATATTATTTGTATTGACCCATTGAGGGGATTGCAGTCTGTGTGGGACTTGTAAGCTGTCTATTTAATTATTGTATCTATCAGGTTGTGTATGTGTGGGACCCATGTTCCCAGTTATACGAAATACAACCGTTATGCTGTCCGTGAGACTCCATCAGGAATGACACTTGATGTCATATCCAGATGGTCAACGACCACTAGTGATGGCCAAATGGTTTTAATCAATAGACTTAGATGTTAACGTTACGCAAATGCAATATATTAGCTGAACGCTTTGAAAATATTTTAGAAAATATTTCGGAAAAAGTTTACTCGTATTTTTATAAGACGTTTTATTATTCTTTTAAGATAAAGTTTTCCGCTATGTATGCTAAATATCATGTATGTTAACAACCAAAGTACTACGGGGTGTTACACTAAGTAGACTAGGTCAGACTAGATTTTGGTCCAAATAGATTAACGTATGTAGAATATTGAGTCTGATCTGATGTATTAGCTCAATATAGGCTAAATCATAGACCTAATATATGCTATTAGCTTATTTAAGTGAATTAAGTCTTTTAAGCCTATCAAGAATTAGAACAAACAACAAAAAAAATTAATTATTTTTTATATTTTATTTAAGATAAGTAATATGATATAGGTCAACCTATAGGCTTTTAGGTCAAGCCTTTAAAAAATAGGACTATAGCCTAGTTTTTATATATGATTTTTTAAGATCTAAGCTTGTTTTATGTCTAGCCTAACGTAGGCCTATTTACATCAATAGAGAGCATTTGATAGAGGAGAAATTTTTTTTTTATCCGAGAATATGACGGAAAAGTGAATTTTCCGGGAATATTACTAAAAATCTGTTTGGTAGGCCAAAATATTTTCGAAAATGTTGGGCTAACTTTCCTGAGGCTATGTTTGGTTTATTATAAAACATTACGGAGAATATGGACCAAATTTACAAAATTAACCTTAAATACCAAAAATTTCTCCTTTCTGTTCATTTCCCCTCAACACACACACTCTCTCCGATCATAGTTGGCCATCTCTCCGGCACAATGGTTGTCAGTCTCAACTCTCTGTCTCTCTCAGTCACACACACAGACAAAAATTAAAGCAAACCCTTGTCATCTTTCAATATCGATTTTTTTTTTCTCTATTCGTCGGACGATGTTGTTTGGAGCGAGTTCGGCGATGCTCAAGTATTTCAATTTTTTATCTTCGTGATGGCGTTCTCAATCGCGTATGGCATATCATCTCTCTATTTGCAACAATCTAGGTAATTCCACTTTCTTTCTTTTTTTCGTTTCAATTGTTGGAAAGAATAATTGTGAATGCTTTCATTTCATCTAAATATGCAAGATTCAAAGACAAAAGAACTGAAATATGATATCTCCTATCGCTGATTGGTTAAGCCCCAAGATGGCATGTTTGTGATGCAAGATTTGTGTAGCGAAGGACAGTTAGGATTTGCCAGATAATAGATTTGACCTTGCTAGCTCATCTGAAGTTAAATAATTTATCACAATGGATCTTAGCTTTGCTGGTGATTCTTCTCCGTCTTGTCCCAGATGGAGGAAAGTAGCTTATAGTGGTAGCAGAGGGGTGTGAAGCTGTTGTCTTCTTCCACGATTCGATTTTGTGAATGGCTAGAGGTTAATTTTGTCCAAGAAAACTTTAGCAAATATTCTCAACTGATGGGAATCGCAAAATACCATGGTCTCGGTGGTATTTTTACATAGCATTTTTCTTCATAAATAAAAATCCTGAGAAAGTAATTTTCCCAGGAAAGTTTTTACATTTTGTTATACCAAACATGAGAAAATAACATTCCCAACTCCTTTTTTCCAGGAATTCAAAATAAATTCACCTACCAAACACCCCTTAAGAAAAATTAACTTGTATCGATTATCTGTTTAGAATAACAAATTTTACACTCAATTTTAGTAATTAATCTCACATGAATTAATGATTACATTATTAACAATAGATGTAAAATTGCGCCCATATAATTCATGCATAAAATGTTTTTGCTTCAAATAAAGGGTTTAAAATCCTTATGCTGCTTTGGTTTACGTGTAAATGTATTTTTAAAAAAATGGGTGTATTAATTTAATTTCTACCATAACACATACAACATTATGCATGTATATGTAGTAGCTACCTAAAATTTTCATGGTGGGTTTAAGTTTCAACCCTACAGAGTCACATATGAACATAAAATTATGGGTTCGTACTACCTTACCCTGGAGTGTTTGGTACAAGAGATATTTTTTTATCCTGGGTAAGTTATAAAAAAAGGTTTGGTTGGCCAAAATTTTGCTGAAAAAGTTGAGTTAATTTTACTGATGCTATGTTTGGTTAATGGTAAAATATTGATGGGAATATGAATGAAATTATCAAAATACCCTTAATTTTTTGAATATGCCAAGTGAGTCATCATCAAATCTTGCTTTTTTTTTTTTGAAAAAAAAAGTGAATCAAATGTTACTTTTTGAGAATCCAAGATCAAGGAAAAAAAATACCGAAGGTTAAGTCGGAAAAAAAATTTGCCTTTGCGTAGTTCAAAAGGAAAATACCGGGTAAAAAAAGTTGCTGGCATTTTGTTCACAATATCCATACCAAACATGGTAAATAAATATTCCCCAGCCCACTTTCCCATCATTCCATACCAAATACTCATACCAAACACCTAAGGGTGCATACAATTTTAACCAAATGTCAAATTCATTTAACCTCTTAACCACATATATTTTAAGGGATTTGATTTTTTCATGTTGCATGAGAATTCAATTCTCATGTTGTGACTCAACTAGTGGTGGGCCTCATATTTATTAAAAAAAAAAAAAATTGCACGCAAATCGAAAGGTCACTAACATGAGAGTTGAATTCTCATGCAGCATTAGAAAAAGTTTTCCCATATTTTAATCACAAACTAGTTTAACTATTTAAACATTTATAGGAAATAAACCATTTATACAACTAATTTAACCTCTTTCCCATATCAAATCGCTTGGAGTAGGAATATCCATTGGGGTAGGTTATTATCCCCCAAAAAAACACTTTAAAATAATGTAGGATTCTAGTTTAGAGTTATGAATATAACAGGAATGCCTATATAAATCTTAAAATTGCTAAATTCATATTACAAACAATGACCTGCTCCTTTGCTTTAATTGACATAAAGTCCAGCACTCCACACACCAAATAAACTTTCAAGTAGTGCTACGAATAACATGAATAATATCATTTTAGAATCAATGCATAAAGGTGATCCCATAGAGAACTGGAATTTGTGAGACTGGTCCCTGCAGAAGAGAAACAATAACTAGAGTTACTAGTAGTAGTACATTATAAGTAAAATATAATATATATTACCATGAGATCCTTATTTAATTTAAAGCACAAATATTGAGCTTGTAAATACAACTCCCAAGTTGCTATCTTTAAGGAGATCTTACTTCTGAAGGGAAGAAAGTAAGCCACAGTATATTGCATTTTCAGGCAAAGAATTCTCTGTATCATCATTCTCAGGGTTTACAACTTGCACATAAACTTCTTGGCCCAGATACCAAGAGTTGAGGTTCTCTGCACGAAGGTTCCAAATGCCGGCATTGTCAAGAGATACTAAAATGGCTGTCCAAGCCCCAGGAAAAACCTACAGAAAGGTTTAAATAAGTTATTATAAACACATACTCTCCGTTTTTGGCCATGCAAAGCTACTTCTGCAGAGCAAGTCAAATTCATGTTTCATTTTACTTGCAATTATATGTTCTTATATACTTGAACAACTAATAAGAAAGTGTTTCATAAATAATGAATAGAAAAATTGCTTTGGTGAAATTGGCTGCAAAGCCTCTACAAAGACACAGCAAGAAAGCCTTTTCGGCTTTAGAGAAAATAAAATAGCAAAGAAATTAAAGACACTATACTTTTAGGGGTTTAAGCTGTTGGGTTATGCTTTTGTTACAAGTCTCTTGGGCTTTAGTATATGAGAAGGGTCCAAGGAAGCATAGGGCTAAGTTAGATCCTATATATACTCACTTTAGTCACTTATCTTGGAAGATCTGACCATCTTGTAGTCGCTGATTATGAGAAGATTCATTTGTAGCTATTCAAAGAGAGGAGATTCAATGCCAGACAAGGGTATTCTGCGCGCTTATGCTACAATAGATATACCCTTTGCATTGATGAACTACGATGATTCGTTACCATTCGAAACCACAATGGTCCTACATGCTTCCGGTAATCCAATTATTCCTCCAAATGGTGGTATGAGAGCTGGATTGTGCGTTTGGATGAGAATCTAGTTCTTTTTTTAATTTTGTTTATTCCATGATATATGACACCTAGGATTCTATAGTGTTTGGTTGCACCAATTGTATGTTATCTTATAATTCTTTTCATAAAAATGTTGCTTTAATTATGGTTTTATGGCTTAAATCCACAACAGGGGGTTAATGATTAGGTTTCCTCCTTGATTTTATTTCGATTTTCGTCATTTTTGAGTTGTATCACATAATTGTACTAAAAAGAAGACCAAAAAGATACCCAAAAGAAGGATTTCCACGCCTGTTTGGACCTGTTCGTGACACACTGAAGCATGTATAAAAAATATGAGGCCATACGATGAAAGAAGAGGGAAAGACTATGAAATTAAGGATTTTACCCTATATACCACGTCACGTACCCCAACGCGCTTGATCCTTTGTTCTGATTAGGCTTGTATTTGGCCACTTTGATTTTATTTCCACATGTTTGTGGTGTTTCTAGTTTTTTTTTTGTGTTATTTATTATTTTTCTCTCTCATTAAGGGGGAAAGAAGTGTTGCTTGCCAACTGTTTGATGAAATGCCTGAGAGGGATATTTGTAGTTGTCTTTGCCAATGTTTGTCATAGTCATCCATTGCTATCAGCTCTTCAAACTAACGGTCATTCCAGATGATTTTTTGTGCTACCGATTTCTCCAGCTTATGTTCCGTGAAGCTTCATTTTTAATCTTCTTTCTTCCCAAGATGGAGTGTTCATGCTATTCATCCTCCATCTTGAGGGGGAGTGTTAAGAAGTTCCCCATTCAGGGGGAGTACCATTCATGTTGCTGATGTTCATTCCAGCAGCTCAATTGTTTTTGCCGAACCATGTAAAGAACCAATTCAACCCAAAAGCTTAAACTAGTGGGTGAGGTTATATTAATGGTTTTATATATCTCTAACAAAACAAAAGAGTTTCTTGATAATGTACTGAATGTATGGACTTTACTTGGAGCAAAAGGGTTCCTTGGGAATTTGATGCCTAAGAGACACAAATTTTTTTTGAAAGGACCATACTGTAGGGACTTCCCTCGGAGTTAGCCCAACGGGGACCTCCTTGAGATCAGATATCTAAGAGAGCAAGAGGTTTTCTTGGAAGTTTCCTGCGAGTTGAGATGATGTATGATATGACGATGTATTACATGTTGTTTATTTCCTTTGATACACATGAAGTGAACTATAAGGTGGAGTGATCCTCCAAGGATCTATAGTTTATTGAGATTTTTATCTCACCCTGTGTTGAGAATATCATTTCAGGTACCAGCAGTGATGGTATTGGTGCATCATGTGGGGACTTCCCTTGGAGTTAGCATGACTGTTTAGTATATGATGCCTAATTACTGTTTTGATGATATGTAATCAATTTTGAGTAGATTATGACATGATTAAATTATAGTTTGTATTACACATTTTGATATAAGCCTTTTGGTACATTTGTTAGAGATTATGTATAGAGCTTATATGTCCAAGATGTAAATGTACTTGAATCATGTAAATGTGTAATGGGATGATGTAATAGATTATGTAATGATGTATATTCATTTAAGTTGCGTTAATATGCATGAGATGTAAAGTCTAATGCCAATGAGGCTAGAAGGTTGATGAGTTGAGATGAGTATGTGAAAGATGAGAATTATGGCAATTGCATAGATGAATGTTTAGTTGATGAAAATAAAATGGCATTGAGCCTTTAATGAAGAATTCATGGAGGGATTCAAAGTTTTAAAGTGTTAGAATGGTTAGATAATAGCTTTGATATGTGTATTAGGTGCAAAGATTGGAGTTTTCCACTTGAAAAGTGGTTTGGACTTCATTTTGGAAGTTTTAGCATTTAATTTTGAAGTTAGGCCCTGTTCTGTGGCGCTCCGGGCGCCATGGTGGCGCTCCGGGCGCCATGGTGGCGCTCCGGGCGCCATGGTGGCACTCCCAACGCCGCAAACAATGGCAAGTCATTTTTGTGGCGCCTCTGGCATCAAGGGTGGCGCTTCCAGCGCCAGGTTGGCGCTACCAAGGCCAACCTACTACAGCTTTCAGCATCGTTTAGTACAACAATCATAACTTAAGCTAGAGAAATCCAAATTGAGTGAGGTTTGGACCTATATGAAGCTAACACGTAGGGATATACTTCTGTAAAATCTTAAAACTATTCGTTAAGAAGATTAATATCAATTTTAATTAAAGTTGATACTGCATTTCTGGAAGTTCGGTTTAAGCAATTACATTGCAAGTGTCATAATTCCGGCTATACTTAACCAAATGGTGAATGTTATACCTTTCCGGAAAGCCCAAGATGTTTAGTTTAACATACTAAAAAATTGAAATTAATGGTTATGTGGATTAGTCCCAACTTTAAGAAACCTAAAGGTTGTTCAATGTTAAGCATGAACAAAGTAAGTTTTGTGCCATGTTGGTTTATGGGGATTACATGGTAATGAGTTGTAAGTAATGTATGATACAATTGAGTCAAGTATACTGCTCCGCAATAGTGTATGAGTTACGATTATAGTTTTGAATTAATTGGTTACAAAGTGTTTAATAACAGAAAGCAGTGAGAGAAAAAAATTTATCCGTAATTTAATTCAAATAATGTGATTGTAATTGCGCCGAATGCATATGTAATGTTAACAAATCGATGTACAAGGGTGTTACATACAATATCATCCATTCTTGAGAAATCAGTGGTAAAACAAATGAACAGATTGCCAAGGTAACTGTTATTCCCATTGTCCATCGTCTTACTAGAAGAAACCAAATGGACTTTTATAGTCTCGGAATATATCTTAACTGTGGAACACATTTGAAGATTATCCTAAAGATCTAAGCTATATGATTCAATTATCTTAGCATCTGAAAGAGGTAAATGGATATACTGTTACACTTCCAGACCAATCGGCCCAAGTTCATCATAAGGCCCAGAAGAAATTCATTTTCATAATATTGTTCATGAACCAGTCAAGCCTGAAGAGTTTAATCCTTATTTTGAAGATTCTCAAGATCCTAATGCAGAGATCATTAATGAGATCATGCAAAAAAAGATAAAAACTGATCAACCTGGGTATCATACTTTCTATGGCAGTCTTAATTCTGAAGAAAAGAGAGAGCTCAATTTGATACCCAATCAATCAATCCTGCACAGTGATGACTAAATGACAAAGTCACATTCAGAAAAGTTACTTTAATTAAAGGCTACTTCAATAGTTTAGTGTGCTAAACGTCAAAAGTTACTTTATCGTTTTGGGTTGTAGTGTGTTTTGTCCAAAAAAAGCTACTTTTTAGGTTTTGGATTGTAATGTTTTGTCAAAAGTAGTTATTGGTGTGTCATTATTATGTCTGCCTATGATGTAAGTTATGACGTTTATGTTTCTACTCCCTTGCCTATAAAAGGGAGCTTATGGTTTGTAAGAAGCAGGGAAAGAAAGAGATTGAATGAGAAATAAAATAAGTGTTCTTATCCATGACTACGTTTCTCTCTTCTTTTCGAAAACCTAGCATAATGTTATTACCATAATGTCCTCTCAAAGAGAAGAAAGTATGCTCTACTTTTGCCCTGTTAAGAGATCCTGTGTATCAGAAAACTTTTGATAATGGTCCATACATCTATGTTACGATCCTCCTATCCTTAAGAATCAATGGGTGATAGTTGTTCAAGTCGTCTAGAGAAGAGTTATAAGGCAAAGGTGATGCCATGAAAAACTCTATAAGAGATATTAGAGTTGATTAACCTATGGATACTTAAAGATTGGGAGGCTCTCGGCCCCACATGGTATCAGAGCCATAACCTGATGGTAGGCGGTCTGATGAAGGCGGTGTAGGAAACCTTATAGATTTTCCACAGAGAGAGTGAAAATGGTGATAATATTATATGAAGGTGAGTAAGAAAAAAACAGAACTTCAAACATAGAAAACCTAGACACTGATAATAGCCAACCGATCATGTTTAAGTCCTCTCTTTCACTCCATAAACCTATGCCAAACAAGATTTCTTCCAAAATAAAAAATCTTATAGAATATTCCAATCCCCTAAAGATGCTATGATATTGGAAATAGTACCATTGTTGCTCAGTCCCTATAACATCTTTAGACGACAAAAACCTGGTCATATGGGATCGAGAGCCTCCCAATCCTTAAGTATCCATAGGTTAGTCATCTTTACCATCTTTTATAGAGTTTTTCACAACATCACCCTAGCTTTATATCTCTTTTTTATATGACTTGAACCACTATCACTCATGGATTCTTAAAGACAAGAGGATCGTAAAACATATGTATGAACCATTATCAGAAGTTTTCTAATACACAAGATCCCTTAACAGGGCAAGTGTAGAGCATAATTGCTTCTCTTTGAGAGGAGATTATGGTAATAACATTAAACTAGGTTTTCGGAAAGAGAGAAACTTAGAAAGTATTCACGGATAAAAACACACTAATTTTTATTTCTAATCCAATCTCTTTCTTCCTTTACTTCTTACAAACCACAAGCTTACTTTTATAGACAAGGTAGTAAAAACATAAATATCATAGCTTACATCATAGGCAGACATAATAATGACACACCAACAACTACTTTTGACAAAATATTACAACCCGAAACCTAAAAAGTAGCCTTTTTGACAAAACACACTACAATCCAAAATGATAAAGTGACTTTTCACTTTTAGCACACTACAAACGAAATTATTAAAGTAGCCTTTAACTAAAGTAGCTTTTCTGAAGATGGCTTTTTTTCCTTTAGTCATTGTTGTGCAGGATTGATTGGCGGGGTGTCAAATTGAGCTCTCTCTTTTCTTCAGAATTAAGACTACCATAGAAAGTATTATACTAAGGATAATCAATTTTTTTCTTTTCTTGCATGATCTCATTCATAATCTCTGCATCAGGATCTTGAGAATCTTCAAAATAAGGATTGTTGAGATATATAGTCCCACATTGGTTGTATGTGCAACTAATGTGGAGTTTATAAGGCCTTGGGCACTCCCACCCTTTGAGCTAGCTTTTTGGGGTGGTGTATCCCAAGGTTCTTTACAAGGATAAACTCTTCAGGCCTGACTGGTTTATGAACTTGGGCCGACTGGGTCAGGAAGTGTAACAACATATCCATTTATCTCTTTAGATGCTGAGATAATTGAATCTTATTGCTTAGACATATAGGATAATCTTCAAATGTGTTCCACAGATAAGCTATATTTTGAGACCATAAGAGTCCATTATGTTTCTTCCAATAAGGAAGATGGACGATGGAAACAATGGTTACCTAGGTAATCTGTTCCCATGTTTTCCCACTTATTTCTCGAGAATGGATGATTTTGTACAATTCTCTTCTCCACTAAGATAATGGAGAAAACCATTCCAAGACTATCCACAAATAGTACTCTTGTTTATATGGATTGGTGAGAATATTGTATATATCTAGAACCTTCAGAGCTAGTTGTCTTGATTGGGGCAATTTTTTGCATAATGGCATTTCTTCATGCAAATAAAACATCTCCATCCTTACTTCTTTCCCCTAAATTTTTTCTTATTGAAGAATATTAAGTTCTTCCTTTTCGTTTTCTCCTCAAAACTCTTGAGTTTGTTCTTCTTCTTTAAATAGCAATTGCAGCTACTATCATCTTTACACTTTATTACCAAGTAGAAGTATTTTGCAGGCTTTTGAATATTTTGCTTTTTGCTTCATTACATCAGTGATGTATTTGTGCTGCTAGCAGAGCTTGTCTACTGCCTCTAGCATTATTTGATGAATTTGTCTCATTGTGAGAGTTGTAAAATCTCAGTTTTGTGCTACAGCCATTCAGTTAAGTTCAGGTTGAATGTCTTTTGGCAAGGAAGCCACATAAGTATTTTTGAGACTAGGATCATTGTATCCATTCAGGAAATAAAAACTTTGCATCGTTTTCTTGAAATGCTTTTCTAAATCTTTGATCTTGAGAGAACAGCATCTCATGTCAAAATATTCTTGTCTGAACTTTTTATCAAGAATATCCCCATCGTTAATAAACTCTTGGTGGAGTACGCCTAACACAACTGCTGTTGTAGTGAGACAATGAATATAATAACCCACATCAGTAAGTTTTGTAAGCAAGGAATTAAGTAAGCATTTAAATGGAATTTGTGACAAGTTATTCATGGAATTAAGCATGAATTTCATGGGATTAATGAGTTAATTATGAATGAGGATACAATACACGTCAAACAAGTTATTTAGGACCTAATTGGTATTATTAGAAAAGATTAGGGACATAAGTGTCAATATGGGAAAAGTTTGGGGTCAAATTGCAAATAGGCAAAACTTGGCCTAAACTTTATTTTAATGTTATATTAAGGAAGTTTAGGAAATTTTATAGATTCTAAGTGAGATTAGTTTAAGTGGAATTTGATTAGAAATTATGAAATAATATGTTAAAGTCTAGGGAAATTATTGGCCAATAAGAGAGCTTGGTGGTCAAAAGTCAAACTATTAACTTTTGTTAACTTAAAGCATTAAGAAGACTATGTTTCCTTCATTTCCCTTTCTTCTTCTTTGTGTTCCATGTCTAGTAGCCCCACGACCTCCATAGCTAAACTTCTCCAAATTTCTATCTTCTTATTTACTCATTAAAACACTTAGTTTTCTTCACAAGAAATGTTCCTTGACACCTAGGCAAGAAAATCATAGTACTTGTGCATCAAGGGAGGCCATATTTTGAGATTTTTCTCTCTCTAAAGTCTCTGGAAGGAGACAATGATAATGCTTTTTGATGGTTTATAGCTTGAAGATTGGTCTCTAGGTGATCTAAAAGTCATTGGAGGTAAGAAACCTCACTTTAAACGGTTGAAATTCAAGTTTGAATCTTAGGTTTTAATGGTTTTGCCTGAACTTTGATAATGTTAGACCATGCTTATATGTTATATTTTGATGATGAGATATGTTCCTTGATAGTTTGGGGAGTTAAATGAACCATATAGGAGTCATTGGAGGTAAGAAACCTCACTTTAAACGGTTGAAATTCAAGTTTGAATCTTAGGTTTTAATGGTTTTGGCTGAACTTTGATAATGTTAGACCATGCTTATATGTTATATTTTGATGATGAAATATGTTCCTTGATAGTTTTGGGAGTTAAATGAACCATATATGAGTCATTGCAAGCTTGTAAGTTTCATGAACCCTCTTGCTCCATGATTCAGTCATCATGTCTAAATGCATGTTGGAGTTGTTTTGATGTGGAATGTTATCCTTAATGGTTTTGAGTCAAAATGGATGGAAGTATATGCATTGAAACCATGGAAATTTCATGAACTCTCTAAATGTCCAATTCGTCCATGTGTTGAAAAATGCATGTTGAAAATGTGTTTGTGTTGTCTTAATGATGATTAGTGGTCATTGGATTGTGTAGTTCCATTAGATTATGAAATGGCTAATGAAAAGCTTAAGAAGTCATTGAATCATATATGTTATGTTTCGACTATGTTTATTAAAATTATGTAGGAAGTTAGTTTGGTTATGATTTGATGATGAATGTTACTCATGGTATAGGGTGGTATAGAATAGACCATGAAATGATTATTGGAATGCTTGTGAAAATGATGAAACCTTGAGGCCATGTTTCAACCATTTCAAGAAAGAATAGCCTAGGCAGGTTGTTAAATTTTACTTGATGTTGCAAGTTATTTTAGTGCTATTCCAAGTGATATCGAGATGTGAAAACCTTGCTTGGATTAATATCCACACTGAGATAATTATATGTGAGCTTTCTTGAATATATGAAAGAATTGAAACAAAGATCTTTTCATATCATGTCAAGATCTCTCTAATGCTATCTTCCAGCCAATTCTTTGTATCCAAGATGATGGATTTGAATCTTGTGTTCTTCATAGAAGTTATAGATCTCTTTTTTATCTTTCCAACTAAACCAAGACCACATCAATCCAACAAGAATAACTCAAGTTATGTCCAAAATACGAAACAATATTCTTGCTATCAAAATTCAAACCTTTAAGAGGGTTGGGAATCGATTCCCAAGGCATGGGAATCAATTCCGTTTTCACCAGAACATCTATAAACGGCTAGTTTTAGGTAAAAACATTATATATACATTTCGCATGGCCCTAAACCAATTGATCACTATTCCTACACATCTTAAGGATGATTTGAGAGCTTTTACATTATCATTTGCATATTATTCCATATCTTTCAAAAATCAAACATATTTGAGCTCATATCTTGAAAATCCATATACCCATAATGATTCAAGTTGTATATCCATACTTTGAAAGTATATATTTATATCCAAACACTTCTTTCTTTTTATTCTTGAGTTGAGAGGGCTGTGAGACCCATTGAGTTTGAAAGGTACCGAAATACCTTAGTAAATTTGGAGCGAAGATTATAAGGCATCCAAGAACCCAAAGTCTTGGAAGATTGTAGTGGTTTGTCAAGCACCTGTGGAGCTTGATAGTTAGTGAAAAGTTGATCGAGCAGCTTCAGTCTGAACGTAGGTCACAAGTGGTGGTGACCTAACCAGGACATATTGTGTTTGCAAATCTGTACACTCTAAACTCTTTATTTCCAGCACTTTAATTGCTTCTTTGACAGTATGTATGTACTAGTAGGTGTTATATAATTGTGGTAGATTATCAAAGTGTCCATGAAAAGGTAATTTAAAAACAAGAAGGGGGCATTTGCTAAAAAATTTGTAATACTCAATTCACCCCCCTCTTGAGTATGGAGGCCACATTCCTAATATCTTAGGCTCCAGATATTTCACTTTATATTCCTATGCCACTTTATATTCCTATGCTTGTTCAAAGAGGGGGAAATGTACTCGAAGGTGAACAAACATATGAACAAAAAGTTCAGCATGGTGACATATATATGAAACTCGTAGGAATACTAGTACTACTTGTTGAACAAAATTAAGAAATTGTAAATCCATCAAACCCACCAAACATGGATTCTTCTAATTAAGGGGAAGCAAAGTAGATAAAATAACATGGTCAAATTAAAAGGAAATCTTTAAATTTTAGCCAAGCAAGGAGAAATGAAGCATTTGTTGGTTGAATGAATGAACAACCTCTACTATTTGTCTTATTACCCTCTCTTGTAACATATTGAAGTGATCCATTCCTAGGGATGTACAAAATAACCAAAAAACTGAACCGAACTATGAACCGAACCGAACCGCCCCTTAAAATAACCGGTTTTTAAAAACCAGTTCATGAACCGAACCGGTTTTTAAAGAACCAGTTCATGAACCGAACCGATTTTTAGAACCAGTTTAAAAACCGAACCATTTTGAACTGAACGAACCGTTTCCGAACCAAACTGAATCCTTTTCAAACCGAACCAAATTGATTTTTATAACTTTATTTTTTAAATTTTTTTTTTTTTTTTTCAAAAGAGAGAGGGTCGACCCAAACCGGTTCCGAACCGAACCACTTCCGAACCAAACTAGTTTTGAACCGAACCGAACCACTTCCGAACCAAACCATTTAAACCAATTAGGTTCGGCTTTCAAAAAATCCGATTCGATTCGACCCATGCACATCTCTATCCATTCCGATATAGCTCTCACCTAATTTCCTAAGCAAATGCATGGAGTAAGAGAATTACAATAGGGTCAAGAAAGTAAGACAGGAATACCTGTGTAGTGCAACGAGCCAC
The DNA here is from genome assembly GCF_033153095.1 of Gastrolobium bilobum. Taxonomy (NCBI): domain Eukaryota; kingdom Viridiplantae; phylum Streptophyta; class Magnoliopsida; order Fabales; family Fabaceae; genus Gastrolobium; species Gastrolobium bilobum. The sequence goes on along the minus strand of NW_026895554.1, from coordinate 66,734 downwards.
GCCATCCCACTTATTATAAGTACTTCTGCTATTTTCTGTCCATACTCCAAAGTCCATGCTACAGTTCAAATGAGAAATTTACTAAATCCTATTCTGAAATTTAAAGTCGAATAGATAACAAAAAGAAATGGTAAATTAAAATTTTAAAGCTAAAATCTCACCCAACAACAAAGAATGCATAGCCATCCATATGGTAGGTCTGGACTGTCGTGTCATTGTTTTGAAAGATTATTTCCATAAAACCTCTGTAAGTGCCATTAATCAGAGAAGTATCAACTTTTGGAGGTCTGTTCATCAATCTATTTGGAAAATCAAGCTTGTAGACCCCTAGAATTTTAAATTGTTGCGCAAGCTTCAAAGGTGTTGAAGATGGTAAATATGATATACCATTAAGGGTATTACGCCACTTTCCATTTATAAGCTCTGGAGGTCTATTAAGAATAACATATACATCTGTCACAGTAATATCACCATATCTGAAGGAACCCTGTGGATTTGGACGGGCAGCACCAGCAGACACATTCCACCTATAATATACCATCATTGGATGAGACTTTGAACTGTCAGGATTTTATGATCTTAAAATACTCCTATAATCAACCATACAATCAAAAGTGTGGTCAAAGGGAAGCAAATATATTAACAGCTTTCTTAGGGATTGTCCCCATAAATTCCAATGCCATATAAAAATTGTAATCACGTAGGGACTTGACTATGGTCTTAGATTATAAAATCAATCATCTTTAATTTGGATTTCCCATATTAGTATTAAACTTGTTTATTTATAAAAGAAAAAGTTTCCAATCAATATAAGATTCTAATGAGATCAAGTAATGGTTCCGGAATCGAAAAAGGAGACAAAGTACTGAATAATAACCTTATTGATCTTGCTTGATTTATGGAGAAAGAAGGATCATCTTGATCAGAAAGACTAGGAAGAGGACCTGAAGCAGGTCCCTGAGAATTGGAGTAGTGCAAAATGGCAACTCCAGTAGCCCTAGCCCATGATGAATTAACAAACCGAGGACTGGCAACAATATAGTAATCAGTACTGGCATTTTGATCCATTGTAACTAAGAATGAATATGACTGACCCACGTGAATATCCATGTTTGTGTAGTTTTGCTGAACTGTGTATGATCCTTCGGTCTCCACAAGAAGCATGTTGTGATTTTGTATCCTAAAATTTAAGCTTGTTGAGATACCAACATTGTGGACCCGCAGGCGATATGTTTTCCCTGTTTCAGACAGAATGATAATCAGTTGACAATAAATGAATACAGCAAAATTAAACAACTTAAAACTTCGGTAGCAAATTACTTTTACATAGCTCATAAGTATGGCTCCTAATTTGCATCTAGTTGACTACTCATGTCCCCTTGACATAGATAAAGTCAATGAGGTCTCAGCTCATAGCGGCATGTTGTGGGCCTTTCTTTGTAATTTGTTTTATTTAGTAGTCCGAGCTTGGACTTATGAATAGCTGCTATATCTTAGGATATTCTTAGCCTATTTATATTCTTTTGTAACTAAGTGCATCATAACGAGTGCACTGAGGAGAATTTAGTGACAGATTTACTGGACATATCCCTATATTGGGTTGAACAAGGGTAAATTGTCTCATGTTTTTCTTCCCTTCTTCTTCTTCTTCTTCTTCTTCTTTTTTTTTTTTTTTTCATTTACCTTTGTGTATGTGATTGCTCTGTTCATTACATTTGGCATCAAGAGCTTTGGTTCGACGATTAGGGTTTCTTTTACAAATAGGGTTTCGTCGAATTGAGGTCTCTTGATTAAAAGAAACCTGTGAAGCAAATTCTAATATGCAGTCCCATTTTAGATTTGAATCAGTACTGTCAGACTTTGTTGTTTTCTGTTTGACGTCAATTTTAATAGTTTGCTTTAGTACCTTGTGGGGGCTGTTGTAACTAGCAAGTAAATGTTATATGTGTACTATGAAAGGCTGAATTATTAATAGGCATGTTGCAATTGTTATGGTGATTATGCTACACATAATGTTAAGAATCTATGCATCATTTACTTTAATTATAGCAAAGGACTTTGATGAGTTGTTTGGCATAGATTTAGTTCAAGTCCGGGGTTGTATTTAAGGATATAAATTGTTGTTCAATCCATATTTTTGTGAATCATAAGTTGCGGTTATGATACGATAATGAATAATGAACCGGGTCGACACGAGGTGTTACACTATATGCTTGATCCGTGAAAGATGTTTACTGATCAATCACGAATTGAAGTAGAAAAGTTCAGGGGAAATGGCTTCAAGTCATGGAAATTGAAGATGGAGGCTTTGCTCATTGACACATGTGTGCTACATGATTGAAGAAGATAAACCTTTCGCATTAGAAAAAACTACCAAAAATGGAGCGTCCGGGGCGGATATTTCTGACAAGATGGAAAAGCTGACCCAAGATGATCAAAAGTCTGATTTGACTTTGACTTGCAGATAACGTTTTGGTGAACGTGACCTTAGAGAAGACAACGAAGGATCTCTGAATGAAACCAAGAAGTCTTTATCAAAGCAAGTCACTCGTGAATAAGATGTTTCTATGAAGGCAGCTATACAATCTATGGATGAGTGAAGGTGATTCCTTTTCTGCACATTTATATGAATTATTTGTGAAAAACATACATCTATAGCTATCAACTTGGATGAGGAAGATAACGCTAGCACTTTACTTTGTTCACTGTCAAATTCTTGGGAGCATATCATTGTTTTAATTGGTACTAGTGATGGTAGACTCTTTTGAGACAGTTGTTGCTATCTTATTGTCTGAGGAGGGTGGGCTCTAAAAGCACCACGAATGAGACTCTATTTGTTAAAGGGATAAGTAGTGAAAAATCTGAAGTAAGGTCTAATCCAGGGGAAGGTCTAAATCCTCTGATAAATTTGAAATAAGGTGCTAGAAGTGTAAACTAGTTGGATACTTGAAAAAGAATTGCAAAATAAAAGCGTAGGTCTTGTGAAACGAGACGATTAGTCATCTTCTAGTACATAGAAGAATGATGAGGACGACACAGGAGACTTGGATAATTGATACTGAAGCATGTTTTCATATGACACCTCATAGGTATTGGTTTTGTTGTTATGAGCTATATTCTAAAGTTACGGAGAGAATGACACAACTCTTGATACTGTAGCGCATGGGAAGATAATGCTAAAGATGAAAGATGGAACAATCAAGAATCTATCGGATGTGATGCATATACCTGGCCTTACCTGAAATCTCATCTGCGTAGGAACAATGGCAAATGTTGGTATCAATTTCAATAGTTACAAGTATTTGTAGCAAATCTAAAGATTTTTTCCGCATTTATTAAGAGATTTTGTCAAATCCCTAATTGATGGTATTCAATCAATTAGGATAAGTTTTTTTCCATTTTTATTTAGGATTGATTAGTTTTCTTTTCTTATTTTTATTTCCTTTTTCAATCACACATGGTGTGTGTATATATACACACACCATACAATTCAATGAAACCTTTCTTCTTAGAATTCTAACATGGTATCAAGAGTCGACATAATCCCAAAGCTATCCAAGCCTTAGTTAGCTATCCAAGCCTTAGTCACGGATTGGAAAGCACAAAACGTGCAAAAGAAACTTGGTTCAGCCATTGCCAAGGACGAAAAGTCCCACCTACACAACTCGAACCGGAGAAGTAAGGCCACCATCAACCTTAGACGCATGTTTCCGGCCGACCCACCAAGCATCGCCGTCACGTGCCGTCACTGCGCTGCATCCCTCGTCGACGAGTGAAGCCCACAAACCACTTTGCTGATGTCTATTTTCTTCGTCGTTGGTCCCATCTGACTCATCAAACCTCCTTTTTCCCATTTCGGCCATCAGATCTAGAATCGGAGCTACATGAATTTGGTCATTCTGCATCTCACACTAGTTCAATGGCGTCATCCCTAAACTCTTCAGCATTGTCCCTTGCCCCTAATATGTAGTCCTCTGGAGATAATGTTAGTTTGAAAACTACCAGTTATCGATTGAATGGCAAAAACTTTATACAATGGTCACAATCAGTCATAATGGTCATCCAAGCTAAGGGTAAAATGGGTTATATCAATGGAAAAAATCAAGAAGCCTATTGAGAATGATCCTGAATATGAAGATTGGGAGATAAATAACTCCTTAGTGATGGCTTGGTTAACCAATTTCATGGAGCCACAAATCAGTCAAACGTACCTATTTCTCAACACTACCAAGAAGATTTGGGATGCGGTCGAGCAAAATTATTCAGACCCCAAGAACACCTCTCAAGTCTTTGAACTGAAAAACACGTTAAAAGACCTACATGAAGGACATATGACTATTACTGAATATTTTAATAAAATTAAAAAATCTGTAGCAGGAACTAGACCTTCACTATGCCACCAATCTTGGAGGCTTGGAGTTTATACAAAATTCAAAAGGCAATTGGAGAAAGAACGTAGGCAAATACTAGGATAGCGACCGTTACCATCCCTTGTTGATGCCTTTGCCGAGGTACGAAGAGAAGCTAGTCGAAGGCGAGTTATGCTCAAAAGGAACCAGTTCATAATAAGAGGACATCTAATGTGTCTACCCTAGTTGCTAAAGGGTCAATTGGCCGTTCATTTGGAGATTCAAAACGTGATGACCACCACTGGTGTTCACATTATAATAAGGGTGGACATACCCGTGAGAAATGTTGGGGATACATGGAAAACCAGCAAATTGGGAAAAAAAAACCAAAGGGGCGAAATAAAAGCATGCATACTAGACCTTAGCAAAAGACAAGACAGAGGAGCCTCGCGCATCAAGTGATTCAAGTGGTGTATTCATTAGCAAGGCCCAATTTGAACAACTGCAGAGGCTTCTAAATCAACCCAATATGGCCATTAGTAATGTGGCCCAACAAGATACTGCATTCCATATTGTCAATAGTACTCGTTGGATACTTGACTAATGGAGATCAACCATTTCAGAAATGAAAGAAATGTTGTAGAAGTGGCTGGAGATTAAAAAATTGACGAGTATAAAGAAAAGGCGGAAGAATTACCCACTAAATTCGAAAGGACACAATCTTGGGCCAAGTAGTTGAACCACCTTCTTCTTAAGTCAATCTTGAAGGGGTTGATGAGCCAGAAAAGATAGTCACAGCTTTTTTGGTCAGGAGTGCTGGAGACCTAAGACCAAAACATGACAACAAGAAAAAAGTACAGCATAACTCGGTGGAAGATGGGCTTGTAAGCAGAGCATGGAGTTGAGGAGACTGACACGGAAGGCGAACTCAATTTGTCAGAAGATATACAAACAAAGTCAAATTTCAAACCAGTATCAAAGAAAATTGATAAAGAAGATGGAGAGGCAATTAAAATAACTACCAAGTTCATGATTTTCAAAATCTCGTGCCGACTAAGATGACGATGGAAGAAGACCCAGAATTATCCATGGAGGATGACGAAGTGACCATAAAGCTGAAAGGGGAAAACTCATAAGCAGTGGAAGAGGATATGGAAACATCGTGGACCTCCAGTGGGATTCCATATTACAACATAAGAGAAGTTGAACAGGTCTTTGGGTCGGTGCTCGGACAAGTTATCTGTTGTTTGGTTCAATGAACCCATTAGCAAATGCAAGTAACGAAATCAGGTGAAGGCCTAAACCCATTTTAAATGGGTGTAATTCACAAAGACCCCGTAGCTCTACCGATTTGACTAATTTTGTGAACAAGGGACCTCTGAGAATCTTACGAGGCACAACGAGGAGAGGATCGTTCCTAGAGTTCATGTCGGCTTGTGGGTGATGGTTTTGGACACACGTTTGCCAGCAAAGTGGCCTCCACCAAATTTGCTTGTCCCACCAACCCTTTGTCCATCTGGAAGTGGAGGATTGAAAGAGAAGGAGTAAGCACAGTTGGTTGTGGCGGCATCCATGTGTATCATGAATGAGAAAGGGAAGGATGAGGAAGCACGTTACATGCTCATCTTGCAATCTCGACTTTGTTGGCTGAATATGTTGGGGGTTGTGGTGAAGCATCTCATGAAGCTATCTTTGACCAAATCGTTTTTCCCATGAAGATCCTTTTAAGGTGTTATAATGCAAATCCTTTTTTTAATTCCTAACTCATTAATTTAGTGGAGCATCCTTTCATCTTGATGACTTGTTTTTCAAGCTTAAAACCCCCTCTATGGTAATTAGAAATCTTCCTGGATGAATAAATCCTTTGGTTTCAAGAATTTTTCCATATATTCTACCAATTTTAAATAAACCCCAAAATCAGACTGATGGTTTGGTAGCTGGGTCATTAGATATGGTGACAATGTTACTAAAGAATGCTAATGTTGAAGTAATATATGATGTCTCTTATATGGTTGTTATCAGAATAATCCTTCAACATGATCAACACAGGAAATTCAGAATTCTGTGGAATGCTTATTTGTTTTTGTATTTGGGGCAAGACAAGCAGTTCTTGTTTTGGGATCTGATTCTCGATCAACTATAAGAGGTTTACTTGATATAGCTTCAGCTATTGAGGGGCACAGTTGGATTAGCTTTTTTGCACCATGCTTATTTGATATGGCTTATCATGTTTATATTTCTGGAATAGAGTTTGAATGCTTACTAATAGGTGTCAGATCTGAGGGAGCAGGGGTTCAATAGTCATGGACGTTGAAAATACCTGATTTGAGTGATATCTCTAACTATTTTAGCAACATTTTATTCCAAATTTTGATGTTTTTCTATCAGGCTGCTGGAAGCAAACTTCCAACAAAGAAGCACCTTCCAGAAGAGTTGCCAGCGAAGGCTGTGCAGCATCACTTTGCTCCAATGACAGGGAGACACACTGTTCAGCAGCAAGGAGAGCGGTCGCTCAAGTCTTAATTCAGTAGTAGCATCTTCCTCCTGAGAAAGATTCGGGGAAGGATGTCACTACAATGCAGGGACAGTTTCATGCTCATTAGGATGTCACTACAATGTGGACAAGGTGGTTTCAGAGGAGGGCGGTATTAACGTGAATGAAACAATTAGGGGGTTAGGGATATCCAACAGTCAACTATTATTTGGAGAGATTATGTTATAAATAATTGTAATTAGTTATTTATTTATTCATTCTAGAATCTTATTTGGGCTTAGCCCATTAGTTCATTTAGACTCTTTAAATAGAGAGCTCTTGTACAGTTGTAAAACACAATTCAATAATATAAAAGTATATTTCACTACCTTTTTCAAGTTGGTATCAGAGCTCTCGATCCTGAGGGCTCTACTTCTGTAACTGCCGCCTTTAGAGCGAAATCCTATTTGTTAGCCTCTCGCCACCACTAGCCGCCATCGGAAAAAAATTTCGAGGACCATTTGGACCAAGAGGACCACTGTTTGACTCCGTTTTTCCAGATCTATCAATCTATGAACGTTTCTAGCAATGGGTCTTTGATCTCGTCATAAAAATCGAATCTTTTTGGCTACTCGCGCCTCCTTTGATCAGATTTGATTTATTTATTTTTTGTTTGGGACGTTCAGAGACATCTACTTGTCATAAAAATTGGATCTTTTTGGCCCCTCGTGCCTCCTTTGATCAAATCTGATTTTTTTTGTTACTTTGGGACATTCAAAGACCTCTACTCGTCATAAAAATTGAATCTTTTTGGCTACTCGAACCTCCTTTGATCAGATCTAATTTTTTGTTGCTGTTTGGGACGTTCATAGGCTTTTACAACATTGTCTAGTTGTGCATTTGTGTGTTTTTTGCCACAAGTTACAGATTTTTTTGGCTTTTTCCGGTTCCTCTTTTTGCAGATCTAATAATTTTGCTTCTATTTGGACTTAAACTTGAAGTGGTTCTGCTGTTTGGGCTCTCTGTAGATTTTTTTTTTTGACTTCATTGATAACTACCCACTTCTTTTAGGTTGTTCTCTTTGATTAGTTTTATTTGTCCATGGGACATTGGTGCACCTATTGTAAAAGTGCTGGACACAAAAGAGACATGTGTTTTCGTCTTCATGGGAAGTGTAATAGTGCTACTCCATATGTGAATATTCGGCAATGGGAGTTGGAGCAGCTTAAGGCCGCTATTGATAATTTGTGTAAGCTATCTGATAGTTCTTTGATTTTGTCTGGTAAGAACACACGTTCTACATCTCTTCTTGCTTCTTGCACTGATTTTAAAACCTCATGGATTTTGGATTCTGGTGCAACTGATCATATGACTTGTCTTGCTGAGTCTTTTCTTTCTTATCATCCTATTGTTGGTAGTCATACTATAGCCGTAGCTGATGGATCCCATAAATCAGTTATTGCTTATGGTAACATTCAAATTCCACCTTCCTTGTTTCTTAAAAATGTTCTTTATGTTCCTCAGCTTTACACTAATCTTATCTCCACTCAAAAGCTTACAACTGATTTGGATTGTTCTATCACATTTTTTCCTTCTCATTGTGTTATTCAAGATCTTACCACGAGGAAGACAATTGGAGTTGCAGAGGAGCAAAGTGGGTTGTATTATCTCCTTCCAGAACATGCTACAAATGATACCAAAAATCAGCTATTGATGACATGTCATCCTTCTACTACAGGGTCTATGATTTGGCTCTATCACAAGCGTCTGGGGCACCCACCATTCAATTTATTGAAGTCAATGTTTCCTTCTTTGTTTCTAAATCAGTCAGTTGAGACCTTCCATTGCGATGTTCGTGAATTTGCAAAACACCATCGAGTGTCATTTCCATCTAGTACTATCAAAAGCAGTGAACCTTTTCTCTTATCCATTCTGATGTTTGGAGCCCTTCTAAAGTGCATAGTGTTTCAAGTGCAAGGTGGTTTGTTTCTTTTATTGACGATTGTACTCGGGTGGCATGGATTTTCTTGATGAAGGACAAGTTTGAAGTACCAGGGATAGTTATCTTATTTTATCACATGGTTGAGACTCAGTTTGGTAAGAATATTAAAATATTAAGATCTGATAATGGTACTGAGTACGTCTGTTCCTAGTTGTTAGAGCACTACTTTTTCAGACATTTGTTCCTAGTTCTTATTGGAGAGAAGCCGTGTTAGCTGTAGTCTTTTTGATCAACCGCTTACCTTCACGGGTCCTTATTAACAATACCAGTCTTATTCATTCCATGACTTCCTTCTTTCATTCTGTTCCCATTTTGCAGAGTCTTCCACCACGAGTGTTTGGGTGTGTTGCTTTTGTCCATGTTCAAACAACATCGCAATAAATTGGATCCTAGGGCTCTTAAGTGTGTCTTCCTTGGTTATGCCCTTGATAAAAAAAGCTACAAGTGTTATCATCCACCAAATCGAAAAAAATTTGTTTCTATGGATGCCACCTTTCATGAATCTGAATCTTATTTCCTAGGTCTTCATCTTCAGGAGGAGAGCAATTCTTCAGAAGACTCGTCCCCTTCCTTCTTTGAGTCTGGATCGTCTTTGTCTACTCCTACACCTCTTCCTAGTGTGTCTGCTCCTGGTGTGTCAGAACCTTCAAATACACCTGAGATACGAAAGATTTTGACACATGAATTGGTATATCAGAGGAGGAAACAACTCATACGGCTTCACCAGCAACCTCAATCGTCTGAACCACTGGTAACTCCTAAATCTCCTGTTTCTGATTCTAATATTATTGTCTCTAATGACTTGCCTATTGCTTCTGATATTGCCTCTCATGATTTGCCTATTGCTTCTAATACCTCTGATGACTTGCCCATTGTCCTAAGGAAAGAAAAAAGATCTTGTATCCAAAGATTTTATCCCTCTTGTACTCAGCATCCTATCTCTCATTTTGTCTCTTCTACTAACCTTTCTGTGCAGCACAAAAGCTTTATTTCAGCACTAGATTCTATCTCAATCCCAAAATCAGTACATGAAGCATTAAAAAATAAGAATTGGGCTCAAGCCATGCAAGAGGAGATGAATGCCTTGGAGAAAAATAAAACATGGGAGGTTGTTGATAGACCTAATGGAAAGAAAGCAGTAGAGTGTAGATGGGTTTATGCTATAAAGTATAATTTTGATGGTACTCTTGAGAGATATAAGGCTCGATTAGTCGTCAAAGGTTACACTCAGACCTATGGCATTGATTATGAAGAAACTTTTGCCCCAGTTGAAAAAATGAATATTGTGAGAGCCTTGTTGTCTCTTGCTGCCCATTACAATTGGGATATCAATCAATTTGATGTAAAAAATATTTTTCTTAAAGGTGAGTTAGAAGAAGAGATTTACATGGAGATCTCGCCTGGGTTTGACTCTATGGATGGAGAAAATAAAGTTTGTAGGTTAAAGAAGGCCTTGTATGGATTAAAGCAGTCTCCTCATGTCTGGTTTGGGAGGTTTACTAAGGTTATGATGACCTTAGGATACAAACAGAGTCAAAGAGATCACATATTTTTCTTTAAGCACTCTCAAGATGGGGAGCTCACTGTGCTCCTTATGTATGTCGATGACATTATTATAACAGGTGATGATATTGTGAAGAGATATGTTCTACAAGCACGACTAGCCTCTGAATTTGAAGTTAAAGACCTTGGGAGATTGAAATATTTCCTAGGGATAGAACTAACTCGTTCAAATGAAGGAATTTTTATCAGTCAAAGGAAATATGTCCTTGATCTTCTTAAAGAAGCGGGAAAACTGGGGTGTAAACCCTCTAGTACTCCTATTGAGCAGAATCACAAGATGGGTTATGAAGAGGAGAGTCCTCCAGTTGATAAAGGACAATATCAGCGACTAGTTGGGAGACTGATATATCTGGCTCATACTAGACCAGACCTAGCTTATGTTGTTAGTATTGTGAGTCAGTTTATGCATAATCCAAAGGTAAAACACATGCAGGCGGTGGAGAGAATTCTTCAGCATCTTAAAGCCACTCCTCGTAAAGGACTGTTATTCCGACGTGATGGCAATCTTTTTTTAGAAGTTTTTACTGATGCTGATTATGCTGGATCTGTAACTAATCGCCGATCTACCACTGGTTATTGTATGTTTCTTTTTGGTAACCTAGTGATATAGAGGAGTAAGAAGCAGGATGTGGTTGCCAGGTCAAGTGCAGAGGCTGGATTTCGGGCTATGGCTCAAGCATTTGTGAATTATTGTGGTTGATAATTATACTTGATGATCTCCAAATAAGATGTGAAGGACCTATGAAGCTGCTTTGTGATAATAAGTCTGCCATTTGTATAGCTCATAATCTAGTTCAACATGATCGGACTAAGCACATTGAGATAGACCGCCATTTCATCAAAGAGAAGCTTGATAGCGGGTTGATCATCACTCCATACATTCCTTTTGGACGACAATTAGATGATATTCTAACGAAGGAACTTCCCTCAGAAAGGTTTCAAGAGCTAGCTGAGAATGATAAATATATATTCTTAAGCTTGAAGGAGAGTGTTGTAAATAATTGTAATTAGTTATTTGTTTATTCATTCTAGAATCTTCTTTGGGCTTAGCCCATTAGGTCGTTTAGTCTCTTTAAATAGAGAGCTCTTGTACAGTTGTAAAACACAATTCAATAATATAATAATATATTTCACTACCTTTTTCAAGTGTTTATAACAGAAGAAATAAATGCTTTGAAGGGGAAGGAGAATAATAAGTTATGTTAAGTGAATAAAAGAAATGTTAAATAAGGGGGAGGCATTGAGTGCGTTAGTTTCGGAAATGAAGGGTTGTTCCTAATAATAAATAGGTTGGTTTGAGGGGAGGAGGGGGTATCTTGAGCATTATTAGCGTAGCTTTCTGCTATAGGTCTCATTGTATTAGACTCTAGCTTATATAAATGTGTTAGTGAACTTCTGAGTTAGTTAGAGTGACAGCTGTAAGCTAAGTGTGTGACAGCTGTAAGCTTCAATGCTGAGTCATCAGTTTGTAGTTTGTATATATATCATCTTGTATCTGAAACGTATGGTAACTTTTCATTCTTCAATAATACAAATGGGTTCTTTTCAGATTTCTCTCTTCTCTCTCTCTCAGATCTTCTTCTCTCTTCTCCATGCAACTCTCAGATTTCTAATATGGTATCAGAGCTCTCTTTCTGAGGGCCTGATCCAGTTAGAACTCCACTATGTCTTCCGCTTCCGACTCTGATTCAAACGCATCTGACTCGAATCAACCACATTCCAGATCTAAATCTCAGAATCAACGATCTTCCAGATCTACTTCCTCATCAATGAAGATCAAGACAACTTCTCTGTTTAACCTTCAGATCTCTGCCAAACTGACAGAAGATAACTATCTTTTTTGGAATCAAATTATCGAACCGGTAATCACATCACATCAGTTGCATCATTTTCTTGTTAATCCAAAAATTCCTCTTAAATTTGATTCAGACGAAGATTGAGAGAGTGATCAATTGAGCTCAGAATATATTACATGGCTTAATCAAGATCAGATGTTACTTACATGGCTTCTGTCAACAATTTCTGAATCTATTGTCAATGATATCTTACCTGTTAAGCATTCTTTTGAGGCCTGGAATAATATTCATAAGCTGTTTCATGGAGTTATGAAATCTCATGCTCGTCAACTCAGATCTGAGTTGAAAACGATGAAGAAAGGCTCAAAGTCCATCAAGGAATACTTAGCACGCATCAAAACTCTTTGTGATTCGCTGAAATCGATTGGAAAGCCTATATCAGTTGAGGAGCACACTGAAACTATTCTTGAAGGCTTACCATCAGAATATACTCCGTTTGTTATGATGATACACGGACGTGAGCGTGATTGCTCTGTTGCAGATCTGACAGTGGAGCTAATGGCTCATGAACAACTTCTAGTCAAGCAAAATGATAATCTCCTAACTGAAGGAATAGCTGTGAACCTCACCCAACGTTCTCCAAGTTCGCTCCAGGAAGTTACTAACGAAGAAGACGACTCTGTTTCTGAGACCAGAAAACAGAGTCGAACAGAGCAATTTTCACAGCCTGTTTTTCCTTCCTCCAATGCTTATACTAATCAAAACAGAGGTCGTGGACGCTCTTTTACACGCTACAATCGAGGAAGAGGACGTTGAAACAGAGCTAATGTTCACTGCCAGTTATGTTTCAAGTTTGGCCATGATGTCACTACTTGTTGGCACCGGTTTGATGAAAACTTTGCGCGTAGCTTGCCACCTCCACAACATGTGCCATATTCTCAGTTCTTTCAACAGCAGCAACCTTAAAACACACGATCATTTCAGTATGTCAGGCCTTCAAATCAGCAACATGCCTTTTCAAATCAGCAACATGCCTTTGTTACTGCACAACAAGGACTGTTACCTACTCCAAATACCATACCACTGATGGAGTGGTTGCCAGACTCTGGTGCATCTAGCCATGTAACTGGAGGAGCACAAAACATCTCTCACAGCCAACAGCTAAATGGTTCAGACCAAGTTTTGATAGGAAACGGTCAAGGTTTGCCTATTACAGCCATAGGATCCTCTTCTTTTCTTTCTCCTCTTGATGCTACCACTTGTTTACATCTAAACAATTTATTGTTGGTTCCTTCTATTACTAATAATTTGATCAGTGTGAGTAAATTTGCTAGAGACAACTCAGTCTTCTTTGAATTTCATCCTAATGTCTGTTATGTCAAATCTCAGGTTTCTCATAAAGTCTTACTTCAAGGAACTGTAGGAGCTGATGGTCTCTATCGTTTCTCTGACATTCATTTTACTTCACAAACTGATCCAGTGACCAGTAATAGTTGTCCTCCAATTAAGTGCCTGTCTACAGTTACTGATTCTTGTAATTCTCAGTCTGATTGTGCTCCAGTTTACAGTAGTGTTGATTGTAAAAATAGTTGTGTCAACACTGAAAATAGGACATTGTGGCACTGTCGTTTAGGACATCCACACTTTGATTCTCTCAAAAATGTATTGAAAACTTGCAATATTCCTTTAAGTAATAAAGTAGCTGGAGAATTATGCTCTTCTTGTTGTGTTGCAAAGGCTCATAGACTACCCTCATCACCTTCTACCTCTCACTATAAATTTCCTTTTGAATTGGTGTTCAGTGACTTATGGGGACCATCACCCTTCAAATCTACTCTTGGTAATAACTACTATATATCATTTGTTGATGCCTGTACACGGTATACTTGGATTTATCCACTTAAACAAAAATCTGATGCTATTTCCATTTTTAAACAGTTGCATGCAATGATTAAAAACCAATTTCAAACACCCCTTAAGTCATTTCAATCAGATTGGGGTGGGGAATTCAGAATTTTTACCCAATATCTAAAACTTCACGGGATCCATCATAGAGTCACTTGTCCTCATACTCATCACCACAATGGTGTTGTTGAAAGAAAGCATAGGCATATTGTTGAAACAGGTCTTGCATTACTTGCACACTCTTCCCTTCCCATGATCTATTGGGACTATGCATTTACCACAGCCACATATCTCATAAACAGGTTGCCCTCTTCTTCTATTGATTTTACTGTTCCATACACTAAACTGTTCAATAAAAATCCAGATTATACCTCCCTAAAAGTTTTTGGGTGTACATGTTTTCCTTTGCTTCGACCTTATAATAAATATAAACTGGAATATCGATCAAAGGAATGTGTGTTTCTTGGTTATTCTTCAAACCATAAAGGTTACTTGTGTCTTAGTCCTTATGGCAGAATTTACATATCCAAGGATGTACTCTTCAATGAACATAGATTTCCTTTTACCTCTTGGAAAAACAATACATCCTCTCCCACTTTACAACCCACCTCTACCTCTGTTCCCCTTACTATTCTTTCCCCACATTTATCCTCTCCACCAAATGCCCCATTTCTGCCTCAGCCCTCTTCCCCATTACCCATACAGTCACTGCACACCAATGATCCTCCTCCCTCAAGTCAGCATACACCCTCCTCTCCTATTATTGGAGATCAATCCCCTGTTAGACAGCCTGTTGATGTCAGTCCAATTCCTTCTCCATCCTCTCCAGTTCACACTTCATCTTTATCTTCCACATCCTCATCTTCTGAGTATGTCCCATCCGGTTCCCTTCACACCTCTTCTCCTCCTCGTTCTATTATTACCAAGTCCAAAACTATGGCTAGAAATTTGGCTCTTCTCACTCATCTTGAACCAACTACAGTCAAACAAGCTCTCAATAGTCCTCATTGGTTAAAGGCTATGGAAATTGAATATGATGCTTTACAATCTAACAAAACTTGGTCTCTTGTTCCTTTACCTGTTGGCAGAGAAGCTGTTGGATGCAAATGGGTTTTTAAAGTAAAGGAAAATTCAGATGGCAGCCTTAACAAATATAAAGCAAGGTTGGTTGCTAAAGGGTTTCATCAAAGACCTGGTTTGGATTATACAGAAACGTTTTCCCCTGTCATCAAGCCTGTAACTGTTCGGACTATGCTCACAATTGCCCTTACCTATGGCTGGACACTAAGACAGCTAGACATCAACAATGCTTTCTTAAATGGAACTCTACAAGAAGAGGTGTACATGCAACAACCTCCTGGGTTTGAAAGTGATGACAAGTCCTTAGTTTGCAGACTACATAAATCCCTCTATGGTCTCAAACAAGCCCCAAGGGCTTGGTTTGACAAACTCTAGGATACTTTTCTCTCATTTGGTTTTCAAGGCAGTAGATGTGATTCTTCTCTCTTCATTTATAATTCTGGTCCTCAACGCATTTATATGCTTGTTTATGTTTATGTTGATGATATAATCATCACTGGGAATGATGACAACTTCATACAGTCCCTAATCTCTCGGCTCCATTCCATTTTCTCTCTCAAAGATTTGGGTGCCCTGGACTACTTTTTGGGAATTGAAGTCAGAAGACAGTCCCCTGGATCTCTCTTCCTTACTCAAACAAAATACATTAGAGAACTTCTTCACAAAACTAATATGTTTGAAGCTAAGGCTATCTCCAGCCCCATGCCCTCTAGCTGCAAATTATCCAAGTTTGGCTCCAATTACTTTGAGGATCCTGGCTTATATCGATCAGTGGTTGGAGCTCTCCAATATGCTACCATTACAAGACCTGAAATCAGTTTCTCAGTTAATAAAGTGTGCCAGTTCATGAGCCAACCTCTTGTGGATCATTGGAAAATAGTTAAAAGAATTCTCAGATATCTCCAAGGTACTATATCCTTTGGTCTCTCTCTGACTGCAGCTCAAACACCTCACTCGGATGCTCTGTTTCGCTTGGCAGCCTTTTGTGATGCTGATTGGGGTAGTGATCCTGATGATAGGAGGTCTACCTCTGGTGCTTGTGTATTCCTAGGTCCAAATCTCATCTCTTGGTGGTCTAAGAAGTAGCCTCTTGTAGCAAGATCCACGGCTGAAGCTGAATATCGCAGCATGGCTTTAGTTTTCTCTGAAATTCTGTGGCTGCAATCATTATTCCAAGAATTGAATCTGCCTCTTTCTGTTCCTCAGGTTTACTGTGACAACCTGAGTGCTGTAGCACTTGCTCATAATCCCATTCTTCATGCTCGCACCAAGCATCTTGAGTTGGATCTTCATTTTGTACGTGAGAAGGTTTTACTCAAACAGATCACTGTTGCTCATGTCCCTGCTTCAGACCAGATAGCTGACATCTTTACTAAGCCACTCTCTCCATATCCCTTTGCTCTTTTTCGTGCCAAACTCACAGTCCTGGATTCTGCCTTGCAGCTCCAGCCCTGATGAGTTTGTGGGGGAGTATTAGCGTAGCTTTCTGCTATAGGTCTCATTGTATTAGACTCTAGCTTATATAAATGTGTTAGTGAACTTCTGAGTTAGTTAGAGTGACAGCTGTAAGCTAAGTGTGTGACAGTTGTAAGCTTCAATGCTGAGTCATCAGTTTGTAGTTTGTATATATATCATCTTGTATCTGAAACGTATGGTAACTTTTCATTCTTCAATAATACAAATGGGTTCTTTTCAGATTGCTCTCTTCTCTCTCTCAGATCTTCTTCTCTCTTCTCCATGCAACTCTCAGATTTCTAATAAGCATCATATAATTAACTGCGAGTAGGCACAGTGAAAGGGAGTATCCCTTGATAGAGAAATCATTGTCTAATTTTCTATTCCTCTTCTTTCAACAAAAAGAGCATATCAACTTCACTGGTAAAAAACTTCCACGTTCAAAGGAGAGGGCATATTGTTGCCCTATACGTCAAGTATTTCTCCCCCACATATAAAACAAGAAAGAAAAAAATGTATGGTCTATAAACTTACCCGGCTCCACATTTATTATTTGGTAAGAAATGCCACCTGGGACAAGTGTGTCATCATAGCGATAAGGACCTAGTCCATTAATAAGCACACTGTCAGGGATTCCAAGGTCAACCCCATTTTCTACAACCATCCTGAGTTCCTGTTTCACCATATGCAATGGTCAACAACCGTTGAATGAATAGATAATATTAAAAAAAAGTAATTCATAGCAAGCAGTAAGACCTTATGACTCTTGGTGTACCAGTCACTCAGAAATATAGTGATATCTCCATCTGGCAATCCAAAGGGAACAGGAATAACTTCTCGATTGTTTATAATAACTCCTCCATATCCTCCTGCAGCCCTCTGGAAGTTTAGGGAAGGAAAGTAGAAAAAACTCCCTATCTGATCTTTAACTTGAAACTCGTATGTCCAATTCCAACCAGCTGGTATCGGACAATTAGTTCCTGAAACACCATCTTGCCAGGAGTTTTTCCTATGTTGTACACCATCCCTACATTTAACTACGCAACATAATCATTATCATTGTCATTATTAGTTACATCATCATTCTTGACAAAACATAATTGTGCTACCATGTCAAAAGTAATGGTTCATCAAGATCATTCTTGACATTGACAACTACATTCCAATTTGTGGTGACATTCAGAATTGGTCCTGGAAATTTCCCATTGATCCCAATCACCTGAAGTAGCAGTTTTTTGTTACAAATAAAGTGGGATGAGAGGCAGCATTGTAAATCATTCATTGGTTAAGTATTAGTGAAACATGTAAAAACCATAAGCTACAGAGTATATAACAAAAAATATAGAAACAAACCACATTTTGGACATGCACTAGTACGATAAAAATGACGGAATCAAACTAATTGCCCTTAATATAATATATAACTGAAGTAAAATTGAATGTGGGACAAATAGAATTCTAAATGTACAAACATATGAGAGAATGAAAAGGTTTCAGTATCCTTACTTTTCGTTTGGCATTTGGGTACAGGAAGCTGTGTAAGGGTCAGTCAAAATGGGCTTGGTTGCTAGTTTGTGGCATATCTAAAGCTTGAAAAAGTCTAGGCTACTTTATCAGTAGTTTAATGAATTTTGGAGTTAATTGATGATCTAACATTGCGTTATGCAAAATCAAATTAGAGACATCATGATATATATGTTAGAAACTTATAATCATGAAGCTGAATTAGGTCGGGGAGAACCCAAAACACCATAGAGACTTATTTTACAGGCTTAGCAAGGAACCATTCTTGTGGATTGAAAACGAAATCTTGACCTAAAACCTTAAGACATCAAGTCCACGGATCATTCCATTTTATATGCACATCACTTAATTCATTCTTTCCCAAATTGAAACTTCTTCACTTACTCTAAATTCCCAATAGAAAGTAGAGATTTGTTCAATTGGACACTAAAAATGCATATAGAAGAACAAAGACACAAAAAGTATAGCAAGAAGAGAAGGAAGAAAAAAATTTATAGCACTCGGTGCTATGAGATGCCTCTATCAATGAGCTTTGCAACAAATAACAATAAATATCAAGTGGCATATTAACAGTGTAGATAGAAACTAAGGTATACGCCTAGTAGTATTTCTTGCTAAAAACAGAATTACCAGCATTAATTAGGAAAAATCTGATCATTCCACTATAAATCCAAAAGCAAAAACCAAGATTCAGATCACTACAAGCTGTATCCTTATTCACAACTAAAAGCAAATTGAGTTCTGTAACTTGCAATTCATGACACAGAATGCTAAAACAATTCTTGCCCTTAACTTCATCCAATGGCCCAAAACTCAATTTTGAAAAACAAAGAAAAACAATTCTTGGCCTTAAACTGCATCCAATGGCCCAAAACTCAACTTTGAAAAGCAATTCTTGGCCATAACTGCATCCAATGGCCCAAAACTCAACTTTGAAAAACAATTCTTGGCCTTTAACTACATCCAACGGTAAGAATATGAAAGAAAGAGAAAAAAAAAAAAAAGGCAAACTATTCAAGAAACTACCAGAATTGCCAAAAGATAATAAATGGGAACAGAATTTTGAGAAGGAAAACCAACCAACCTTCTGTTTAACTCCAATTGGGGATGCTGAGGTGTAAGAAACAGTCCAATCATAGAAAACAAAAGGGTCACCTGCAAAAGCAACATCTAAGAAACATATAAGCGTTGTGAAGAACCAAGAAGATGGTGATGACATCGTGATCCTCACTGAATCTGTTCTCAAGTTCTGTGCACACAAACACACACACAGAGAGAGAGAGAGAGAGAGTGGGAGCTCTGAACTGAATGAAGTAAGCAAGTCTGCGAGTTCAGTGCATCACATGGGAGAGAGAAGACACTTGCTGACTCCTATGTCATGTCCCGGGTCCCTATGTTTTTTACTTTTCTTTTCTAGACTTAACGGCTCTTCTTGCCATCTTTTTCAATTATTTTTGAAGTTTTATCTTTTTAATATATATTTTTTTTTTATAATCATCTTTTTAATATTTTTATTAACCGGAAAATTTGCATTATTTTAGACACTACTTTTACTTTACCCTTTTTCTTTTCTAAGAAAGGAAAAAAAAGATTTAAATGAAAATTAAACCAATTTTTAATAATTTCTTTCTCTTTGATTTCTCTCTTATTGTATTAAGTGATATTTTCTAAAGATAGGTTATTCTGCCTATATTTTTTCTGTTTACTTTTGTCTATATTCTCATAGTTGTTAAAATCTCAATTTATCATTACAATTTTACGTTTTTATGATTTTTTTCATCAAAATAATTTTACCCATATTTTAAACGCTTTTACGTTTTTAAGATTTTTTACGATTTTTTTACCTTATAATTTTCGTTTTACGATTTTTTAGTCATATTCCGATTTTACTTAAAATCTCGATTTAACAACATTGTACACTCTTCTCTAATATTGTTAGATCAGAATTTCAACTATATTTATTATTCTTCTCTCCTATTAAGATTCTGATCTAATGATATTGGAGAGTGGTAGGTAAAAATAAGCAAAAAAATAATAATAGGTAAAATAACTTATCTCTATTTTCTATTAAAGAAACAGAAATAATAATAACTCGTTATTTCTTGTTTCATTTGTTATGAATATAAGTAAACGATAAGTTGTTCTATCTATTTTTTTTGTCAACTTTTGTCTACCACTTTTTAATACCGTTAGATAAAAATTTAAAGAGGAGAAAGAAAGATAAATGTTAATTAAGATTCTAATCTAATGGTCTTTTAGAGTGATAAGCAAAGGTAAGCAAAAAAAAAAGATAAAATAGATTATTCCTACTTTTATGAATAAGCTATCGTACTTATCTTTTTTTTATATATCTTTGTCTACCACTCTCCAACACCGTTAGATCAGAATCTAAAAAGGAGAGAGAAATATAAATGTTAATTAAGATTATTATGTAATGGTCTTTTAGAGTGTGTACTCTTAATATAAATAAATCATATTGACATGTAATTATTTAATACTTTTATTCTAATTATTAAAAAAGAAAAAAATTTATCAAATAATAAGTAAGATTACTATCATTATTACTGTACGTTAATTTGAGAAAACTAATAGATTTGTGTGTGGGTTCAAAATTGTGGGTAAATTAAGAAAATAAAAGAACTATTTATAATTATATTTCCACTTCATTTTTAAATTTTTAGTATTTTATTAATCCGAAAATTGTTACGTTATTTTTTTACTGGATAAACACGTCCTTTTCTTTGTTGTCTTTGGTGGTTCACTTCCTTTTCTTTTTTGTATGCAAGAAAGAAAACAGAAAAAAAATGAGAGAAAATTTAAAATTATAAAGTGCACATAATAGAAAAAATATTTTTTAAAATTCAATTTCTCTTTCTTTTTTACTTTCCTTTTTCTACTCTTATTACGATTTTCATCTGAATGAATAAATTTATCAAACTTTTCTAAATTTTAATTCCTGTTTATTTTGTTTTTGAATACTATAAGGTAGTAATAATTTTTTGAGTTTAATATTTTTTTTGGTGACCCAAAACGAAGTTATTTTAAAAAAACAAATATATATATATATATATATGATATTATAATAAAATTTATCATAAAAAAATATCTTGTATTATTTATTTTAAATTTTAAAATGACATAATTTTGAATTTTTTTGAATAGTTATCCAGAATTAAGTGAATATAATATAAAAAAAGTAAATGCGTAATCCTCTCAAGTATTAAAACAAGAAATAAGGTGAGTTCCAGAATTTAGGCTTTATACCCTTTTCAAAAAGGGTATTTGGGATAATCGATTATATGTTCTTACCCTCACTTGCTCAATTCTCATGCGTCAACTAAGTTATTATCATTTAAATGTTTTAAAACATAAATTGGATATTAAATTGATGAGACCTTTCGATCAATGTTCAATTGGTTTAACAAGTTAAATTTGTGATTACACTATTATTGAACTATGATTGAATCGAATAATATTCGAACGAATAACATAATCGATTAACGATCTAATTTGTTTAACCAATTAATACAAGGGAATTAGTTAATATAAAGTCGAGAGTCAGTTGTCTAAGAGCCCGTTTGTTTCGTCTTTTCAAAAAAGTAATTTTTATCTCTTTCTTATTTTAGAAGTATTTTTTGCAAAAGTTAAAACTATTTATATTTTTATAAAATATTTAGTTTTTGAAAAAAAATATTTAGTCTTTGACTTCTTCTTTTTTAAAAGTTAAAATTTTTCAGCTTCTGAAAAAAGTATACTTTTAACTTTTTTTGTAATTTCACTTTTTTAAAAGCAAACATCCAAATGAATTAAAAATAAAAAGTGCTTTTTTTTAAGAATAAAAATAGCTTTTGGAGATAAAAAAAATTCATTCAAATGGGCCCTAAAACTACCGTCTCTTAGTAGTGTTCTTTGGTGTGTGTAGCTAACCAGTACGTAATAGCATTTTCAAAGATATGGCTTAGATGAATAGACCAATCCTTCTACATGTAGTCGCGTATTCTATCAATAATGGAAGTGTTAGATATATAAAAATTATTAATATAATTTCACCCAACAACTTAAATTTTTTGGTTAAATTAATTTTTTATATGATATCAGAGAATTAATAACTAAAAATGATCACGAATTAGATTTTCACCGCTCCTTACTTTACCTTATGAAATTTTTTAGCATAGATAATTGATTCATTTAACTTTGGCCTTAAATGGATTAAATTGAAAATGTAAAGATTTAATTATGAATGTTAGACTAAAGAAAATGGTTTTGGAGAATTGCATTCTATAATGGATAAATAATGATCGAATTGAAATAGTCAAGTAATTAATAAATGGGTTTATTTTTTTTAAAGTTACTTTAGATAACTTTATTTAACGTTCATCGAAACGGCATTATTTTGGGGCAGAAATCGTGATATTTTTGTAATTTTAATTTATTTCATGGTTATAATAATCTTTATCATTCTAATTTTTTAATTTTTCAACTCCAAAATGACGTCGTTTCGATGAACATTAGATAAAGTTGTCTAAAGTAATATTACATACTTTTTTTCCTTAATAAATTAATATTAATAGGACTTATATGAGATTTTCCGAAATAATAAAAATAATTGTTGAAAAAGTTGTCAATTACTATGTTACTTGCATTTTTCAATGTTTAAATAAATTTATATTAAGTACCAATATAAAACAATCTATATTTTTTTTTTCATTTTAACGACCTTAAAAGAAACTTTATTTCAGACATAAAGGGGGAGAGGATTTTTATTTTTATTTACCAACAATCCCGGACAGAGGATTTCGGCCCTTGTTTTTGTTTGCTTTCTCTTTAATTTTTACAGAAAAATATTTTGCATCTGCATTTACTTTCAAAATGATGTTATTTTGGGATTGAAAAATTAAAAAATTATAATTATAAAAATTATAATAACCCTGAAATAAATTAAAATTATAAAAATATTATGATTTCTAACGCAAAACAATATCGTATTGAGTTCACTGCAGATAACTTATGTGCAAGAAAAAACAAACCCTAAATTTTATTTTCTTTATTATATCAGTATGTGTTTCGCACATTACACGTGTGGAATATTTTATAATTTATATGAATGGAAACGCGAAAAATTTTAGTGCACCGAAAGTATAGAACTCGAGTTTCTTTTCAAATTAAAAAAGAAAGAAAAAATTATTTTTAATAAAAAGAAAGAAACATCAAACTCGACACTTCCCATGTACCAAAATTTTTCTCCACAAAAGACTATCACATTCAATGGTTTATACATAAACCATTGAATATATATTTAGGATTTAAAAAAATAATAATAACTGTACAGTCTGCGATACTGAAGTACAATTCGTTATATGAATTCTCGGGATTATTTGTTTTATATTTACACCCTTACTTCTTTCTTTAATTATTAATATATTTTTCTTTCACTTTTTGTCGTCAGTTTATATTTATTTTTTTTATATAGGATTAATGTATTTTATATTTTAAAAAATAATTTTATTTCTTACACACATATAAATTATATATAAAAAAATTTCTCTCTTCTCTTTATATAAACTCAAATACATTTATGTAGATTTTTATATAATAGTTTTAAAAGGGTCGGATCATTGATTTTGATTTTTAATGTGCCTGGTTACTCTGTTTGAGCAGTCGGAGTATATTATTTTGATAACTTCAGCATTTGAAATTTGTGATCCATATCTTACTGAAGTTTGTGTTAACCTTTCTAGCTGGCGGGGGGAAGAATGTATCCACAAATTCAAAATGGGAATCTACTTTGGTAGATTGGTCAATAAAGATACAGAAAAATAGAAAAGAAAAAGAAAAATAGAAAAGAAAAAGAAAAATAGAAGAAGATAAAATTAGATAGAGTGTGGGGTACAAACTATATAACAAATCCACTTGCATTTCATGGAATAGTTTCAATCATGGATCATGGTACCAGCTAATTCTCACATAATAAAATATTCATCAATTTGTATGCCACTTTTATTTGTTAAATTAAAAGTTCTGATTACTTAATTCTTACAATTTGCATATAAAAAATATTTGAAAGTATGTCTTTTTTTATAATTATGGAATTAAATTGATGTAAATAATTGTTATGGACTCATATAAGGAGCTCCATTGAAAGACAAGTCCAATAAGAAGCAATCTAAGATTTAAATTAAACATAATTACGGAAGGACATCCACGAAGAATATCAATCCTAATATGACAGGATGATAGATAGGCCTGGGCCACCATCAGAGGCACTAAAAGTCCAGAATCTACTATCTATAGGTAAATCCTATAAATAAGAGGTAAAATCTACATGTACGTTATGCTATCTCTCTTACTATTATGTTGTCACTGTGCGCACAGATACACCCCATTTGGCAAAGCCGTTATCGTTTTGTTGTGCACAGTGATCTGCTTGACTCAAGGGTATCTCCTCCATAGATACATTGGAGAGGGCACTAGATCCTAGATCAACATACTAGTCTATTGGGCTAGACATCTTTGTCTCCAAGACAAAACACTGACGTCGTTTGTGGGGAATCAACAAATTTGATATTCCCACGATCTGACTAGAGATGGCAGTCTATACGAGGAGTAATAGCCAACAACCGCAGCCTCCCAATCATCCATTGGATCCGGTTTTGGAAGAGGTGAATCAACCTCAAAACCAACCAGAAAACGAGGTGGACTATGATGCGATCCATGTCAGTGAGGACGTCTCGGATACTGCCTCCACGCCAGCCCCCGCAACTGAGTTACAGACCCAGCTCCACCTCCCCCTCTTTCTCAAAATTCGATGGACGTAGCTGCCCGCGTTGCGCAGGCTACAGATCCTGAGTCCCGCTTGCTCAAAACGCGTTCGCCGAAATTATACGGCGGATGGAGGATATGGAAAATCACAATAACCTCCAACGGCAAGAAGACTTCAGGAGGAAAACACAAGAAGGATGCAAGATATGGAGCAACACTTACTGGAGTTGAGGGGACTGGGATCTGAAGGGATCCAGGGCCGAGATGGTAATGGTCAGAATAGGGATCATAACCCGGATAATCAAATCTGGGTTAGGGAGGTTAAGATCTAGGGAAGGCAAAATGTTGGAGCTGCTATGGACCCAAATTTGGGAACCCATGGAATTAAAAGCCAGAATGTGAATATCTAACCTCCGGCCCAAAACGCTAAAGCAGGAGAAAATATGCAGAGAAATAGGTATAGGACACATCTTAACCAAGATGCTCAACCTGTCAGAGGGCGTGTTGAACCCGGTGCTTACAGGAGGAAGTACAGTAGGGTGCAGTATAATAGCAGCCCTTTTACTGGTGAAATACTAAATGCTCCATTCCCGAAGGAATTTGACTCAGTACACTTGCCAAAGTATAACGGAAACCAAGACCTCATGTCCACATAGATACATTCGACACGGACATGTATATCCGAGGAATTGATGAACCAATAATATCCCGGATATTTGCTACAACCTTAACTGGAGCTGCACAGGCATGGTTTTCAACCCTACCTGCTAATTCCATTAGATTTTTTGAAGAATTCGGAGAAAAGTTCTTGTTGAATTTTGCAACAAGCAAAAAACATCCGAAGTTCGAGTTCGCACTTGGAAAGATACTACAACAACCCGAAGAAACACTCCAGAGGTATCTGAACCGATTTAAAGATGCGGCATTGCAGGTACCGGGTCTGCAGGAAAACGTCCATGTCCACCTCATTGTAGCCGGGTTGGATGAATCATCTAGGCTGGCAAAATCAGTCTATAAAGAGAAGCCCAGCACCTAGTCAAAGGAGTATTTGGAACTCAAACAAATGGAGATAGCAAATGCGCAGGGTGAAGAGAACAAGAGGACAAGCCCAAGAAGGAGAAGCTCGGCCCCAAGAGAAAAGAATGACCCGGCAATAAAAAGAAGGATTCCCGTGGGAGAATTCTGGATGATAGAAACCAGTTTAGAAGATATGAAAAGTACACTCCGTTGAATGTGCCACGCTCTCAAATATGGAGGGAAGTGGCAATGACGGACATGAAGAAAGCAGATAGACCCCGACCCATATTTGACAGATGAGGCTTGGATAAGTCCAAATATTGTGCCTTCCACAATGGACCGGGGCATACCACTGATCAGTGTTGGGATCTCAGAGATACTGTGGAAAAGTTTGTCAGAGAAAGGAAGCTGTGTCAATATGTCCTTAACACACAGGGATTGAAAAGCAATAAGAGGAAACCCGGCAGCCAGAATAGAAGCAAGAGCCCAGCACTTGAAAAGAAAAAGAAAGAAGATAAAAAACAAAAAGATGATTCCAACAATGATGAATTCCCAGAAGCCGAATTCGATTGCAATGTGATTAGTGGAGCCCTCGGATGAGGAGGAGATACAGTGAGTGCCAGACGAAATTACCTCAGAGAAGTACTTTCAATCAGAGATCGTTCGAAATTTAAAGATGACCCCAATAAGCCAGATCCCATTTTACTCTACTTCACTAGGGAAGATATGCAAGGTGTGCTTCCAGGGCATGTTGATGGTCTGGTCATCACTGGAACCCTGGTTAATTGTCGGGTTAAAAAGATTTTCATAGATGCAGGCAGCTGTGTTGTAACACCCCATAGTACTCTGGTTGTTAACATACATGATATTTAACATTCACAGCGGAAGACTTTATTTGAAAAGGAATAAAGCATCTTATAAAAATACGAGTAAACTTTTTCCAAAACATTTCATAAAAACATTTCTAAAAACGTTCACGTCAGATTCTGCGAAAGCGTAAATCTGAATATACATCTACTAATTAATCCCATGAGCCAGTATTAGTGGCCATTGACCATCAAGATATGACATCAAGTGTCATTCCTGACGGAGTCTCACGGACAGCATAACGGCTGTATTTCGGATAACTAGAAACATGATTCCACACATACAGAGAACCTAATTAATACAACAATTTAAACAGATAGCTTGCAAGTCCCACACGGTCTGCAATCCCCTTAATGGGTCAATACAACTAATAAGGCTCCATGCCCAAATTAATTGAATACATGCATCAAGTCTATATTAATTCGAAGTATAAAAGTATCAGTAAATAATCCATGGCTCTAAGAATACTATCATGAGCCTAAATAAATACATACAATAATCTCCATAAAATAATTAAGCATGTTAACAAGTCTACATGCCCACATCAAATCTAAACATAATATAAAATCATCAGCTGCATCATCAACTACTCCAATGCGGGGGCCTTGCCCCTAGAAGCATCACCACTACTCTGGGTACCTGAAATGATGTCCCCAAACGGGGTAAGATAACAACATCTCAGTAAGCTCAAGGTTCATAGAGGATCCTCTAACCCTCGAGCCCACTTCCTGCATAACAAGTCAGATATAAAGCATATAATACAGACATACAGCATAAACATAGCATCATCATATCATCCTTGTGTAACCCCAGGGTCAAAGCCATAGACGGTTACACATGTGTGACTTCCAGGGTCAAGCCATAGACAGTCAACACAACCTCAGTATGAAATAGCTCCCAGAGTCAAGTCATAGGCAGCCTACATACCATGATCACTGGCCAGGATCCTCATAACATATATCATCAGTGCATCATCATAACATCAAGATCATATAACATCTATATGAATGTGAATGAATGCACATATACATCATACCATATACTTCCATACAATATAACCATAATGCCCACCATCACGGTGGGGCCACAAGAGAGAGGAGTCAACTAGAACTAGGAGCTTACCTTAGGGAGCTTAGCACAAGCCCACACTCCAATATAATACGTATGCTCCAACAAAATCCTCAAGTGCACGGTTCTCTAGGCACACCTAGAGTAGGAACCATTCACATCATTAATTACATATTAATTAATCAAATCATATCCACGACTTAATCATTTAATGATTCCACTTTTCATACTCATATGCCAATAATATGCCCATTACAAGCCTAGACCAATTATTACTTATTACATATTTTAGTGCATTATTACAAGCCACTTTAATCTTCAATTACTTACATAGCTTAGAATCACATGCAAGGCTCACTTAGATTATTTTCAACTCATCCAAGTCATATTTATGATTATTATAAGTTACTAAGGGTTCCCCTAAGCCCACTTAGCTTAAATATCACTTTTACGGTTTTTCCATAACTGTACATGCTTCTGTTTTCTAGTTACAGGGCGTGACTCACTTGTTATAAAATTCTCATATTTTAGTATGTTAATCTAGACTCAATTAAATTTCCAACAAGGTATCATATGCCTCATTTGAAGTTTCCTAGCTCCGGTTATCACCATTTGAAGTTGGACAAACAAAGCTGTTTGCCAACTCTGAACAGGGCCCTAAACATCCTTTACCATTTCTGCGATTATGGAAATTCTACTAAATAAATTGCTCTAAAAAATTTATGTAGACAACTAGACACCTTTATCTTTAATTAGACATATTATGAGCCTAATTTGAGTAATAATTGAGGGAGAAAAAAATTCATGGAAGTGTCAGCCATGTACAGCGCCCCTGCACATGCCTCCATGTGCAGTTCTCACTCAAACGAACATACAGAATGGAATATATCTTCAATTGATACCAAATTTTGACACCACGTAGATAACATCTCAATATTCAATTTGATATAAGGAACATCCCTATATGACCTTTGTGGAGGGAGATATGCTCTCCCAAATGTTGCCTAAAAACTGGTTACTTAGCCTTAAATGTGTTTACTTAACAAACCTTAATTACTTTTGATTATAAATCCTAATTCACATTAATTCTTAGATTTTTTCTATTATTAAGTCACATTATGAAATATCCTTAGTCCCATTATGTCATGATACTTAAATTTTACTAATTATTTAATTAGTGTACCTAAACCTTACTTTAGTCCAATTTTAGAGTTAAATCTTTGATTACTTTTGTTAATTAATCTCTACCCTTAATTAATCACCTAATTCATCATCTCCTTAATTTTAACACAACTAAACCCTTATGTACTTTATGGGGCAGATTTGATTAGCTATATTAATTAGGATTTTTAGCCATTATTAATCATGATTAGTGAGTTTTACTTAGAGTTAACCTACCTAGTTAATCTTTCTAATCATTTTTCCACACTTAACAACTTAATCACATTTTTTTGTCATCAAACCCTATCCTTACATGATATGGCTGAAATGTTCATGGTCCATTTTTGAGTTCATAGTCATCTTTTTACATGAACATCACTCAAAGGTCCAAAGGTGGCACCTTTAGTCATCCAATCCATCATTCCATGGTTCCAAACACACACACACTTAAGAATCATCATCAAACCATGACATTACGAAATTTTAAACAACATTCTCCTCATGAACATATCAAAACCAAGGCACTCAACAAGAAAAAGGGAGGCTTTTTGGTTCATATTTCCCAAGTGGGAGCTTACATCTTCAAGGTTTCTCCTTTAGCTCAAGTCTCCACCTTTTTCCACCAAGAACACACATTTAAGCAAGCACACACCCAAAAATCAAAGGAAACAAGTAAGCAAGTGTGATTCTTCAAGAGAGCTCAAGAACACAACTCCATAGCCTTTGCTCTCCACAAAACCATGGCTGTTTGGGATGATAAGGGACACGAAATTTTTGATTCACACCATGAAAATGGTATGGTTGTGAAGAGGAGAGTGAGGGGAACAATCTTTGTGAAGGAAGTTTGGTGGTTTAGAGAGATTTAGGTGAAGAAATCTTAGAGAGAAGTGAGAGAGTTTTCAAAATTTGAAACTTAGAGAGAAAAGGAGGTGAAGGGGCTGCTGATCTGAAATGGAAGGGAAGGAGAGGAGGGTGCCCTAATGAGGGGTGCCATGTCACTTAAGTGATATTCGTCCTTTAGTGAGACCCGGTGTAATTTTTAACTGATCCGTCGTCAAATTTTTACCCGGAAACTCTCAAGACTCTAACTTTAAGTACTTAACATTAATTTTGTCTAATTATCATGTTCATAACTTAAAAATTTGATTAGTAGATCACAGATCCACTAACAGTTGTTTAATTGCACTGTAGTCTTTACCGGTGTTCTTAACTGTACCCGGATTTCATAATCTTCTTAACTTTAACATTTTTGGTCTAATTATGACTTGTTAGGCATATATTGGTCTTTATTTCTATTTTCTTATACCGGATGCTGCTACAGCAGTACAAAATACCTGGCAGAAGTGACTTTTCAAAAATACCCCAATATGGGTATCAATCTTCACCAAATCATATCCTAACCTCATTCATGATGTTTATATCATTAAATTAGCTCTCTAACTATAATTTGCTAACTTGGAGCTATTCTACTAACTGTTATTACGTCAGCAGTCAAATTTAACAGATAAAAATTCATCTGTGCATAATACCTCAATATGGGTATCAAAATTCTTATAATTTTATGCTCATTCCATTTATGACTATAAGGTCCTCATTATAACCCTCTAATTTAAAAGTCATATAATTAGGGTTATTATATGTGTCAATATCATCCTATGGGATGCCTTCAAAAAGATAAACTTGGATATAGAGGATATCAAGCTTTGTAAGACAACCCTGATAGCTTTTAACGAGGAAAACACACCTCCCAAAGGCTATATAGATCTCAGGTTAACGCTAGGAACAAAAGAGGCGTTCAAATCAGAACGTGTAAGGTTCATTATGGCCGATTTCCCCTTTCCATATAATATCATCCTTGGGAGACCAACCCTACATAAATGGGACATGCTGGTTTCCACGAAACATCAAAAGATAAAGATGGTAAGCAATAAGAATGAAGTCATCACTATTCATGGGGATCAAAAAGAATCAAGAGAGTGTTACTTTGAAGCCGTCAAGGGAAATGAAGGCGAGCACTTGAGTACACCCCGGATTCATCCAGGAGACAAAGTCGGGAAAAAGGAAGCCCCTCACCATTTGAGTAAATCAGTTAATATGGTTGAATTAGATATGAGGGAAGAAGCGATTCACATACCAGAACCAGATGGAGAATTGGAAGACCTTATATTAGGGGAAGAACCCGGTCAATTTATCAAAATTGGTAAGACCATTAATCCCATTGTCAATGAAGAATTAATTCAATTCCTTAAAAGCAACACAGATGTCTTTGCATGGAATTTATCCGAGATTCCCAGCATTGATCCCAAATTTTGCTGCCACAAGTTGAAATTTTATCCCAGATCAAAGCCAGTGGCACAAAAGAAAAGAAAACTGGGGCCATAAAGAAAATAGGTCTTAGAAGAACATGTCAAAGAGTTACTTGATACCGGGCTCATACATGAAGTCAAATATACGTCTTGGCTCGCCAATGTCGTTATGGTGAAAAAGCTTAACGGAAAATGGAGGGTCTGCACAGATTATACAGACCTAAACAAGGTATCCCCAAAGGACTCTTACCCTATGCCCAACATAGACCAGCTAGTAGACAACTCAGTCGGATTCCAATTGCTATCTTTCATGGATGCTTATTCCGGCTACAATCAAATCCCAATGCACCCGGAAGATCAAGAAAAATTGCCTTTATTACTGAAAGGGCAAATTACTGCTACAATGTGATGCCCTTTGGGCTCAAAAATTATGGGGCTACATACCAGAGGATGATGAATAAAGTGTTCGAGGATCAACTCGGCAAAAAAGTTGAAGTATACATAGACGACATGATTGTTAATTCGTTTGATATGACAAATCATGTCCGAGATCTAGAACAAACATTTCAGAAGCTTAGGGACTACTACATTCATCTGAACCCGATAAAGTGCGCATTTGCAGTCCCGATAGGAAAATTCCTGGGTTTTATGTTAACCCATAGAAGAATTGAAGCAAATCCCGACAAATGTAAGGCGGTAATCGATATGAAAGCTCCTAAGAGCAAAAATGAGGTTCAACATTTGACGGGTAGACTGGTTGCTTTAACCAGGTTCCTACCTAAGTCGGCCGAAAATGCCTTCCCATTCTTCAAGTTGCTGAAAAAAGAAGCTGTACAGGGATGGAACCCGGAATGCGAATCCGCGTTCGACAAAATAAAGAAATATTTGGCAGCCCCACCAATACTGTCGAAGCCAGAACGAGGAGATACCCTGATTTTATACTTGGCTATTGGAGAACAAGCAATAAGTGTTGTGCTAGTCAAAGAAACAAGTAAATGCCATGAGCTAATTTACTTCGTTAGCAAGGCCTTGCAAGGACCCGAATTAAGGTACCAGAAGCTGGAGAAAGTGGTGTTTGCCTTGCTTATTATTCAAGGAGACTAAGGCCATATTTCCAACGACATCAGATAATAGTCAGAACTAATCAACCCATGCGGCAGGTTTTGCACACGCCATATTTAGCTGGGAGAATGACTAACTAGGCAATAGAACTCTCTGAGTACGACATAACATATGAAAGTCGGCAAGCCATCAAGTCACAAGCTTTCGTCGACTTCATAATGGAGCTCACCCTGGTTGATATTGGAACTGAAGAAGGAAAAGACATTTGGAAGGTCTACGTCAATGGATCATCCAATGGCAAATGGAGTGGAGCCACGATCATACTTGAAAGTCCATAATGAGTGTCAATAGAGAACTCCTTATACTTGAGCTTCCCGACTTCAAACAATCAAGCAGAATATAAAGCTTTAATAGCCGGATTGATGCAGGCTAAAGAGCATGGGGCCAAGAAAATTAAAATCTTTAGTGACTCCCAACTGGTAACTTCTCAGATTGAAGGGAAATACCAGGCCAAAGGACTTCTGCTGATGAAGTATCTCACCAAGGTCAAAGAAATCATGGCCGAGTTCGAAGAAGTAAAAATCACTCATATCCCTCGAGGGGGAATAACATACCTGACATCTTGTCCAAACTGGCAAGTACTAAGAACCCGGGAAATCACAGGACCGTGGTCCAACACAGTATAGTCGAACCGAGCTGTGTGATAATAATCACTTCGACAAATGATTGGAGGTAGCCAATAGTGGCATATCTCGAAAGAGGGACATTGCCAGAAGACTTAGTGGAGTCAAGGAAAATGATCTGGGATGCAACACAATATGCAATAGTGGAGGATCATTTATATAGAAAAGGGTTGCACACCCCGATGATGAAATGCTTAAACTCGAAGGAAGCAGAATATGTCCTAGTCGAGATACATGAAGGAATCAACGGCCAGCATATAAGGGCTAAAGCTTTGGCTAGAAAAGTTCTTCGAGCAGGATATTATTGGCCAACAATGGAAGCTGACTCTAAAGAGCATGTTAAAGAATGTGACAGCTTCCAGAAACATGCTAGATTAATTCTTTCACCTCCAGAAGAGTTGAAATACATCTCGGCTTCGTGACCCTTTTTCAAATGAGGAATGGACTTGCTGGGACCTTTCAAAGCTGCTGAAAGACAGCTGAAGTGGCTAATTGTAGCCATTGACTACTTCACCAAAAGGATAGAAGCAGAACCCGTTACCATGATAACCTCGACTCATGTGCAAAGATTCTTTGAAAGAAACATTATTTCTAGATTTGGAATATCGACTGAGGTGGTGATGGATAATGGAACTCAGTTTACTGACAAAAGGTTTCAAAAATTGATGAAAGAC
Source organism: Gastrolobium bilobum (assembly GCF_033153095.1). NCBI lineage: Eukaryota > Viridiplantae > Streptophyta > Magnoliopsida > Fabales > Fabaceae > Gastrolobium > Gastrolobium bilobum. Next base: position 32,990 of record NW_026895554.1, on the reverse strand, counting down.
TTAAAAGTCAAGCACTATTTTGCGTCTGTGGAACATCCTCAATTGAATGGGCAAGTCGAAGCTGCAAAAAAAGTAATTATTGATGGACTCAGAAAATGAATGAAAGATGCCAAAGAAAGTTGGGTTCATCAATTATACTTTGTTCTATGAGGATACATAACAAGTACCCAAAAAGCAACAGGAGAAACTCCATTCAGGCTTACCTACGGATGCGAAGCTATGATCCCGATTGAGATAGGGGAACCTTCGTGGAGAAGGATGAATGCTATCAAACAAAAGGAAGAAGAAAATAGCAAGATACTTACAACTGAGCTAGACCTCATTGATGAAGTCAGAGTTACGGTACATTATTGTGATATGACAACAAAGCGCTTGATAGCGGCAAAATACAAAAGAAAGGTGAGACCAAGGGCATTTGAGAAAAATGACCTAGTACTCAGAAGGACAGATATTGGCAACAAGAATGCCAGAGATGGAAATCTAGCTGCTAACTGGGAAGACCCTTACCGGGTTAAAGAAAAGCTCAGAAAAGGAGCATGTATCTTTAAAACAAAAGAAGGAAAGCCTATCAAGAGAACATGGAACGCGGATAAACTGAAGATGTATTACAGTTAAATCCGAAATTCAGTGGCTGAATGTCACCCACCTTGGCAGCAGCCTGATTAGTGACCTCCTCACCTCCCTCAACTTGGTCGCCCTCAATTTGAGTTACTGAATCATCGGCTGGAGACTCCGAAAGAGGAGGAACAATCTGACCCTTGCAGACGTAGGCCTTCGGATGTAAATCGGTGATGTTGAACTCTAACCCAGGGTTGAGGACCTTAATTTAGTTAAGTGCATTATTGAAGGAACCGACAACCGACTTCTCAAGTTCTCTCTGGTAAAACTGGGCATCATTCTCGACTTCCTTCAACTTTGCCTCAACGCCTTCATGAATAATTTTAAAATCTTACAATGATTGACAGTTGCAAGCGTGCAAATACTGGAGGGCATTATGATCCTTCTGAAGGGTGGTCAAGTCCTCCTTCACTTTCGCCAGCTCCACAACGGTCTTATCATGATCCTTTTGAAGGGTGGTGAAGTCCTATTTCACTTTCACCAACTCGGCAAAAGTCTTACCCCTCTCTTCCCTAGCTACGTTCACCTCATTGAAGGTACGAACATACTTGTTTTTCAAGGAAAGTAAAGGCCTCGCCAACGAAGCCATCTTCATGCAATTAATTTTGATATTTTCTAACTCTTTCACCTTAGAAGTAGTAAAGGGAGTAGAACTAAAAAAATGCTCTGGCGGGCAAACAATATCTCGGAAATCACCACTAATCCCGGATTGCCATAAGGCATATTTCGCGAGACTAGTGACAGAAGGAGGGGCAGGAGTCTTGACCAGTGGAGTAGAGGCAGGAACACCCTTGGCAGCGACCAAAGCTTGAGAAGAGGCAGAGGCACCCTTATTAGCTGGGGTTCCCTTGACCTTATCGCCAACAGCAGGCTTCTTGGCCTTCGGGTCAGGAGCTTTTCTTTTCTTGGTTTTCAAGTTGACAATCTCATCTTTTTTACCCCGGCTAAGGGTAGCCAGGAAGCTGGGTTGCTCATTCTGCTGATTCTACATACCTGGAACTGCAAAGTAAAGACATAGAACCGGGTTATAAAGGCACATAATAATAATTATATGTGTAAGTGCCCAAACAAAATTTATACTTATTTCAGAGTCAAGCTCCTCGAGACTTGAAAATAAAGGATGCAACACTGGCATTGCCATGCAACTTGATATATTTACCCATGGCAATGATAATGTTCACATCAGCAGAACTCAATTCGGTTTCCTTAAAATGGTAACACGAGGAAGCAAAATTATAATGGTCAGACGACCAATACAAGGGAAACTTCCCTTCCACATCTTCCGAATCAGAAGCTTTGAGAAACCAAGCTTCCTTTCTGGGTTGTGCAGAAACCTTAAAGAACTTCTCCTTAAAGTTCTTAAACGACTCAGAATAAACATGAAAAAGTTTTCGACCAGCGATACCCCGGAGAGTGACCCAACCCTTCCGTTCTGGTGGTTCGTTGCCAGTTCGAGGTGTAATAGCTTGGAAAAAGAAAAAGAAGACAGAAACGAAACTAGGCAAGGAGAGATAGGCACAAAAACGTTCAAAAGCTTTAACGAAACCCCACCCATTGGGATGAAGTTGGGAATGAGCTATATGGAGATAGTTTAAAACACAAATCTGGAACTCGGTCAAGGGAAACCTAATGCCGAGTTGAGTAACCAGATCCCGGTAGAAAAAGAAAAAGCAAGGTTCATCTGAATTCTTCCCATAACAAACTGGCTCATCTTCTCGCGGAGAAACTATATCATAATTCTCCAACTTCCCGACAGGGAGCCCAAACACATCATCCACACTCATCTCGGAGGTAGTGTTCAAAATCTCATAAGTTACCCAGGGAAACTGCGCTAAAATTCAAGAATTATACAAAGATCACATTCTTACCGAACAAAAAATGTTAAAGATCCAATCTTTATTCGATCAAAATGCAAAGGTCATACTTTTAACAGACCAAAACATCAAAGATCAAATCTTTAACCAACAAAAATACAAAGGTCACATTTTTAATCGATCAAAATGTCAAAGATCAAATCTTTAACCAACCAAAATGTAAAGGTCACATTTTTAACCGATCAAAACGTCAAAAATCAAATTTTTAACCAACCAAAATGTAAAGGTCGCATTTTTAACCGATCAAAACATAAAAGATTAAATCTTTAATCAATCAAAATGCAAAGATCACATTTTTAACTAAACAAAAGTATCCTAACTTGTTGATAGTAAAGAAACAAACTCTAATACCAATTGTAAGTCGCTTCTTGTAGGCCATGAACATAAAGGAGGGAAAAATAAACCCTCAACATGTTCAACCCAAGAATCATGAATTAGACATGTTAGGGTTAAAGACTTACCTTTGTTCGGATTAAAACTCTGGATCAAATGTGTTCTTCATCACAACTTGAGACTTCAAGAACACAAGTCCTCTGATGGAAGTCCACACCACCTTGTTGTCTTGTAAGAGAAAAATGCTTTTTCAAACACCCAATATCCTTCAATGGAGGTCGCTAGACTCAAGAGAAGGAAGGATGATGACTAGTGTGTTGGCTACGATTTTCGGTGGTGAAAAAGGTTGCCTCTTTCGCACATTTTTATTTTTATTTTTCCCTCCTTTATATTCATGGCCTACAAGAGATGACTTACATCATCATGATAAGATAATTTGTGCATCAACAATAGTAACAACTCTTCAGAGTGGTTTCTGTTGCGAAAGAAAAATATGGGGTTGGGGGAAGTAAGGACATGGGGTATTGTAAAAAATGAGTGTTTACAAATCTTATGGGTAGACCATGAAGGTTTTTTATTTTTTTTATCTCCTTTTGAAAAAAAAATCCTTTCACTTTATGATAACTGTACTTATCAACAATTATCTCTTTTTATATCTTCACTTTCCTTAAGTCAAGTTACCCTTGTGCCCTTTACTCATTAAATCAAAATGAACACTAACTTTATACATGAGACACATGAAAGTCTTAAAGTTTCTGCCAATAATCGATTATTTATTGAGGCATGATGTCCTCAACTATTTGTCTTTTCAAATGATCAATTATTTTATTAAATATTTAATTATTTATCGAGATTCAAGTGTTTCAAAAAAATTTTAAGGTCAAATATTGATTACAAATTTAAATAATTAATTTTTTTATTTATGTTTCTTAAAAGATCCTAGTCCTAATAGATTTTACAAAGAAAAAGAAATTAAAAATAGGGAGAAAATGGTGAATAAGAGAAAGAGAAAGAAAAAACCAAAGTAAAGGAGGAAATTTCAAGGTTTGGATTGAGAAGGAAATATTTTTGTTCTTTGAAAGGATTTGTTTAAAAAAACCAAATATTTCTGTTTGAAAAAACCAAAAGAGATAAATGATAGAGAGAATGCAAACTCAATTTATCTTGGTTCGGTCATAACCACCATGACCTACGTTCAGATTATAATTCACACGTGGTTCTCCATTATTGGTCATGCTTCAAGGTGCTAGAACAAACCACTATAACCACCTAGATCATGGTTCTTGGAAACCTTATAATTCTCATATTATTTTTCCCATTTTGTGATTTCCAACCCATCGAGGTAGATAGGCTTGCGGAGAAGACATCTTTTTAGCTATTGGATTAATTCCGAAAAATCTATTAATGTTTAAATATTATAGGTAATGCTAATTATTCAAATAAGGGTGTTACATTTGTTCATTGTGTTTGTGCTGTTTTGTTCTCCCATTTTTATACATTGACATGTTTTGCTTATCTTATAAATAGAGTGAAGAAAAGAAGGGGGTTATGCATAAAGGTTGCAATCTACTAAAAATAGCTCAAAAACTCAATTCTCACCGAGATCATGAAGTAGTTCATGGGAATATGATTTTATTTTAATTTAATTCTAATTAGTTCATGTTAATATACATGCATACCAACATTTTGTTGAAACCAACATACAACATCTTTAGAAGGTTCAAATCACATGTCACATAATGGCTTTGTTTGAGGTAAAAAAAGATGAGGGTAAAGATGTGTGATAGAAAGTTTTTTTCATTCTTTGTCGCCTTACGAAGGATGAGTAATATTACTTACTTGAATACTATAAAGTTTACAAAATTAGCTAAATATTAACAAAATGAAGATAGTTAACTCGTACTATGTCCACTAACGAAACAAGAAATTATATCAAAGAGATTACACAATGAAATGACTCCAGGAAATGTGTAACTTCCAATATTTCTATGTTGCTAAATTCTTGGTGAATCAGAAGTAGTTAGATGTATGATCCAATAAGTAAGCATCAAATCTCATTTCTCCATCCATCAATAACAATTCACCGTGATCCTACATCATAAACAGTCTTTCATGAAATGATGTGAATAAAACAAACATTAAGTGCTTTCATTTTAGATGAAAATTGGAACCAAATTATAGCATATTATAATTATGAGATATGTTATACTTACTACCTTTTTTTCTTACCACTTCTTACTATCAATTTGTTATCACTGGATCAAAATCAAATCAACAGCTCTCACTTGATGTTACTTTGTAACCTTTGATATGATTTTGATTTAACGATAACGAAGTTGGTAATAAGAAAAAATGGTAGTAAGTATAACATATCCCTATAATTATAGCTCTACATAGTCACACACATAAACCATAATAGGATACGTAGAATCTTATATAGCCAAAACTCTTATATATTGTCCTCCTTTTGCATTATTAGGTTGACATTCAAAGTAAAAAAAAAGCAATATAAAGAAAAAGGTAAATACTGAGTGTTTCGCGATAAAAATGCAGCGGACAAAATTACCTGAATCTTAAAGATAATTAGTGACTATTATTCCATAAATTTTATGAAGTTAAAATGACTACAAAATATATATTTTTTTATAAAAAAAATGACTACAAAATATTTATGTTAATATTAGTAGGAAATTCTAAGTATTTAAAATTAAACCATTTTCTGTGAAAATTGAGGATATTGTGCGTTTCGAGGTGAAACTTGTAATAACCCAAACCTATGAATTATGATTTTAGGGAATTATTCAATAATTAAAATAGAATAATTAGAGGGAATTTTATTTATTTAAATTAAATCACTTTTTGAGAGAAAATATAAATACCGGGTATTTCATGGTAAAAATGAGTACTAGTGAAATTACCTGAAAATCTAAAAATAATTTATTAATTATTATTCATAATTGTTAGAGAGGTAATATGATCATAAAAATGTCTAAGTTAAGTAGGAAGAGAATTGATGGGTGTGTTAAGTGAATAATTAACCATTAAGATATTGAGACCTACTTAAATGACTAACACATGCACTCTCCTCACTTTGTAGTTGATTTCTCTCATTTTCTAAACCCTAGACAACACTCATTCTCACTCTCATGGTTTCCATTCCTCTCTTCTCCAAGAAAACTCTTGTTTTCCCATTAAAGACACTACCTTTCTTCATCCATTCACCAAACACTTGAGTTATGGAACCTTAGAGAGTTGACTTAGTTTCTCTCATCTTGAGTAGGTGTCCCTACATAAAGAATGACTACGTAAAAGACAATATTGAAAAGAATATTGTAAACTAGTATATTTGCTAATTGCCTTTACATCTTTGAAATATGTTCTGATTTTTTGAGGGCCTATGGTTGTGGTCCTTTGGATACTAAGAGTACATTGGAGTATATTGCTGATAAAGGTAAGCTTTCGGTTCTCGGGGTTAATCTCTTGTTTGTTCTACCAGACTCCAAGGGATGATGGTTCTTTGGTGTGGTATGTTGTTACATGGATATGTTAATGATGCACTCTTATACATGTATACGATGGTGTGTCCTCTACACAAGATGGAAATCCCTGAGTGTGGTAGGTGTCCATACACGGCGGGAATTCCTAAGTGGGGAGTGTTTTTACATAAGATGGTAATCCCTGAGTGGGGTATGTCCTCAAACGATGGGAATACATAAGTATGATGTGTTTGGGTAGGTTGCAGACGTGCGTAATGCCTACATTATTCTCTGGCCAGTAGAATTTTATACACACATGCATGATATATATATGTGTGTGTGTGTGTGTGTGGCATGACATTATACTGTTTTTATATTGTTATACCTAAAGTAAACTTAGGGGCAGACGAATCCTTCGAGAACCCCTAGTTACTGAGATTATTTTCTCACCTCATTTGGAGACCATTTTTCAAGTGTTGAGGCTCATGAGATGGGTGCATCTAGAGGTGTTAACATGTTGCATTGCGTTCATTTGATATTTGTATCTTCATCCGAGACATAATTGTGATTCATCCTATTGTGTATATTTATATTTGATGTGAGCATAGGGGTTGTCTATGCCATGTTGCTACAAACTTGTTTACTTAATCAGGATAATGTATAAGCTTATGATGCTGGGTATTTGTTAAGGGTGTTCGCGGTCTGGATTGGATCGGTTTTGGAAGTAAAACTCATCCGATCCAATCCTTTCGGTTTGATCATGTAATCATCCATTCGGTTTAGACTTTTTTTCAAATCCGATCCGATCCAATCCAATTTTTCGGTTTGGATTGGATCGGTTTTCGGTTTTTTGAATATCCTAAAATTAGTTTCGTGATTATTGTGCAAATAACATCTTTTGTATATATTGACTTTGTAAAAAAAAAAATTGAAATACAAAAATATCAGTAAACAATACTATAGTTGATGAGAGGTGACTAAGTTTTTTTTTGGGTTTAGTTGATGAGTTAATAGGTCTTGAGTTTAGAAATTTTTGGGCTATGATTGGACAAAAGACAAGTAGGTAGAGGATAATTAATATATTGGATCAGTTTGGATTGGATCGGTTTTCAACAACCCATCCGAAAACCGATCCAATCCAATTAAAATTTGCGATTTTCTTTCGGTTTCCGATTTTTCGATTTTCGGTTTATTCGGTTATCGGTTATCGGTTTTTCGGTTCGGTTTTCGCGGTTTGAATCGGTTTGGATCGGTTGATGAACACTCCTAGTATTTGTGATGTTTCGGTTATAGGACATATGACATAATTACCTATGTTGTCTTGATTGAGATTATGTTATGTATGTAACGCGTATGCCATGGATTCTAGGCGATATAGTTCAGACATGTTGGATATATTAATGTCTTGAGATAGAAGTTGTATAATATGAAGTCTATGTAATGGATGACTAAGAAATTAATGAATTTAGTAATGTTGCAGGGAATGAGTAACTTAGTTAATGGATCGCTAAGAAGATATATTATGCCAAGAATGTAAGTAATATGATAACTTAGATAACAAGAAATGTATGTTCTAAGTGAGACACTAAGATTTATAAGGATCACTCTTATTAACTAAGATATAAAGAAATTTATGTAGAGAAAAGATGTAGGTTAAAAGAATTGTAATACCTTAATTTGGCGTGTGTAAATATGAAGAATGAAGTAGGTATAATGGAGTAACCAATGGCTAAGAGTAGACATTAAACTAATGGACATTCTTTTGTAAGACATAGATTATGAATTATGTAAGTAAGCATATATGTAATTTGTAAGTAAGAGATTGAACAAATGATATATGCAGTTAACTTGACATGCAAGTAATGATTATAATTTTATGAAGAATGGAAAAATTTTATCCACGTTCTAATGAGTTTAGCTTCCACATTTATTTGATTAATTAGTTACGCTTAATATCATTCTGATGTTAACAAACTGGGTCGACACGAGGTGTTATAGAGCCCCTGCAGTGGGTTTGCTCTCGGTCTTCAAATTAATTCAGCTCGCTCTTTTCCTCGCTCCAGCGAGCTGCTTCAGCAAGGAAGAGGGAGCTCGCTAGAGCGAGCCGATGCAGTTATGTATTTTTCAATTTAATTGCCTTGTTTGCTTATGGGAGCCATTTGGCACTTGATATTAAGCAATTGTGGAATAATTCCATATGAAACAGAGGTTGCAATCATAGATCTAAATTAAATGTAATTAGAATCAAATTATGTCAAGTAACGAAGAAGGAAAGAATTATTTTTAAAAGAAAAATTATATCCGCCTATTTTAATTAAATACGGTGATTGTAATTACGCTTAATATCATAATTGATGATAATTACCCGATTCTAGAAAGGGTCGTTGCAATACTTGTTGTATACTAAAGAAAAGCTCAATCTTAAAAATACAATTGTCTGGATTTTGAACAAAGGATTTCCATCTTGACATACCACAATAAGGAACGCCGATCCTATGAATTTATAGGCATCTGTTGTTGCGAGTGACGGTGTTGTGAATGATTTTATGGTGATTGGGTTGCATACGATTGCTATTGAGAAACTTTAGCGAATTTTTTTCGGAAATGCACATCCATAGCTGTGAATCTTGTGTCCATGGATTTTGTGATCTGAGCCAGACACTGGTTGATCTTATCACGGTGACTGGAGAATTCCTTCCCCAGTTCTTGAACCCGCATAGTGGATGGAATCTGAATGAAAGCACCAATTTGTTACAGAGACGCAAACTCTATAACTGAATGGTCAAGGTAGTAACTGAAGGATAACAAAATTGTTTATTGTGTTTTTTCATTTATACTCCTAGTACAGACTCTAAGAGGGCGTTTGATAGAAGAGAAAAAAAAATTTTACCAGGGAATTACAATTACTGAGAATATGGTGGAAAAGTGAGTTTTATAGGAAAGTTAAAAAAAAGTTTTTTGGTAAGCCAAAAACAAGTTGTTTATTGGTTTAAGTTTCCTAAGTCTATGTTTGGTTGAATATAAAATATTGATGAAAAAATAGGGTGAAATTATGAAAGTAACCCTTGACTAAATAATATTGCATGGTACATGAATAGGGTTAGAAGAGGGTCATTTTCGTCATCTACTCTGTGCTCATTTTTTCATTTTGCCAGTAATCTCAAAATACCACCTTCGAAGTGGTATTCTTAAATAATGTTTTTTATCACAATTTTCAAAGAAACGAGAAATGATGGGCAAATCAGTTTACTGGGTGAATTTTTTAAAAACTTGTACCAAACATGGATAACCTGGAATACCATTCTGAAATGCCTAGGTATCTTGAGAAAAAAACTCCTACCAAACGCCCCCTAAGGCTTATTATACAGCCATCCAGAGACCCACGTGCCTAAAGTATTGCTACTTGCACTCTTTACATGACTTTGACTCCTTATTACTAGTGTTATGTTCTCTTTCTTTTAAACTCCCCAAACCTAACCCATCTTCTTTTAGAAGATATAGTCTCTTGTCCACACAAGGTCCTTCTTCACTCTTGACTTTCCGCTATTTACATTTACATTTGTAATATTTTCCTCTTTCATAGGGCAAGAAGGGTAGTGATTGGATCTTGACTCCATTGTCCTGATCTCTCTATATAGGAGACAATCATGCAACATAAGCCACTTGAGGTCTTGACACAAGGGCCTTCACTATATAAACACTTTCCATATATTGTTTTTGTAACCCCTTCAAATTATATGTAAATAATAAATGAAATAAACTAATTTTTAATTTCATTCGATCCATGAATTAAAAATTCTTAAAATAAATAGGTCAATCCTTTGAGAGAAATTAAATTTCCTTCTTGCGTTAGTAGAAAAACATAAATACCTAAAAGTAATAGTTCAAATGCTAAGTCTATAGCTGTATTTTTCTTTCATTGTGTCTCAATTTTCATCAAGTTTTCTCGGAAATGAATTTTCTCATCTGTTAGTTAATATGACTTTGTCACGTGGAATGACTCTAATCATTTATGGTTAATCAATGGTGATGAGGAATGAGAGAGGAAAACTATTAGAATAGGGAGTCATAAGATGGCTCTTTGACCCATTGTTTTTTTTTTTGAGATTTTAATGTACCAATTTGGTATTTGATTCATGGTATTTACAAATGGGGGTCGTTGCGTGACGCGAGGAGGACCCAGCGGCACTGAGTGCCGCGAACCACCCCCCACGTCACTCACACATTCTTTTTTTTTCAATTAAGTGACGCCTCATCCCCTGGGGAACTCATATGATTGTGCCACGTGGCACAATCTCGTTAGTCCCGTTATTGTAAAATTTTGAAAGACAATAACTTTTGACTCGGGTATCCAAATCAAATGATTTTTTTTATTTCACATAACTTTTTGAGATCTACGCAATGACATCTCATTTGACATATTTTATCTTTCATTAATATAGTTCAAATTTGCAACAATAGTTTCACAATTTTACAAATTCGAACTATGTTCGTGAGAGATAAAATATGTCAAATGAGGTGTCATTGTGTAGATCTCGAAAAGTTATGTGAAATCAAAAAAATATCATTTGATTTGGATACCCGAGTCAAAAGTTATTGCCTTCCAAAATTTTACAGTAACGAGACTAACGAGGTTGTGTCACTTTGCACAATCCTATGAGTTCCCCAGGGGGAGTGTAACCGCCCATTGTACACCGGTATTGTTAACATTGATTATGATATTAAGTGCAGTTACAATCACAATAGTTCATTAAAAAATGCGAGTAAACTTTTTCCTTTTCATTACGTAAGCATTTAAAAACAATAATAAAACGTAATGATAAAAATTGTGATCATAACTGAAATCTAAACCCGAACTAATCAAAATGATTGCTTAACTATCATATTATACATATCTTAAGTCACTAAGGGGTTCTCATAAACCCACTTAGCATAATTCTCACTTTTACTGTTTTTACATAACTGAACATGGTTTAGTAATCTGGACATTTCAAGAGATTAAGTGGTTACAAACCTCTCATATTTTAGTATGTTATTTTAGACTCAATTATCTTTCCAACAAGCTATCACACGCCCCATAAAGTTCTCATTTGCTCCAATTATCACCGTTTGAAGTTAGACAAACAAAGCTGCCAGCCAACCTCAAACAGGGCACCAAACATACCCTACCATTTCTGCGATTATGAACTAAATACTTCACCAATTGCTCTCAAATTTTTATACAGAAAACTAGACATCGTAAGCTTAAATTTGACTTATCATGTACCTAATTTGACTAAGAATTGAGAGAGAAATTAATTTATCAAAACTGTCACCCGATAGCCCCTGCTGCAAGCATTCCGGACAGTCCCCATTAAAATGCCTCTACAGGTCTGCGTGAAACTCCAATGGCTACCAAATTTTGATACAATATAGTTGACATCTCAGTCTTCAAAATGGTGTATGGAACATCCCTATTGGACATCTGTGGAGGGAGATATTCCATCCCAAAGTTAACCCAAAATCTGCCATTTTATATAAATTTCGACGACATCTCCTTTGTTTATTCAACTTATCCCACTTTATCAAAAGTATGTTATTATCATCAAATGATACCTAATAGACAAGGGTGACACTTAAGGACCAGTAATGCCTTGACGCTCTTACAACCCATAACAATTTACATCATTATTCTACATTTACCATCCAATACTTAACTTATTCAAAACTTAAATCATTTCAATCACATTATTTCTTTTTACATGCATTCTTTCAACATACACATAATCATTACCTAAAAGAGGCCTATTGCCCTTTCATCACATACATGCTTCAAATATTACACAAGGTCCATAATTATAATACTACAAACTCTCCAAATGCTTAACATAAATACAAATGAATCCTCCAAGTACAACATCATAAAACCTCAAAATACAACATGATAAATATACAACTAGACTTAGGCAAAATATGGCATGAACAAAGATGACAATATGCATAATCCTAAATCAATATCAATGTTCATGCCCTACGTCTAGCTATGCCTAAATGGCCTCAAAATGCAAAAAGGTCCTCCAACCACCAAGTGCTCATCATATGGGCCTCTTGCCCACAACTCCAGTCCCATTGCAACTACCTTAAATAATGCCCCAAACACGGGATGAGATATACGAATATATTTCAGTAACCCAAAGGTTCTGGGGATTACTTCGCCCAATGGCTCACTCAGATGTAAATCAATAATGCACCATAACAACCAAAACGGGATAAAACAAGGGATTTAGTGAAGAAGAGATGCATAGGGAGTAAAAATACGATGAAGCTGGAATGGTCGAAGCCAAAACCACGCAACATCTGGCCCATTGGCCTCGGCATATAGCCTACGGGTTCTCATCCAAGGAAGTGTTCCCAAAACATCAACCAAGGCACCCACCACCAATACACCCGAGACATTCCTAGAGTGCTCCTCAACAGATAACAACTCCATAACCCCAGGTTAACTGGAACTCCCTCATGGAGACCTATCCAGTGGAAGTCCGTAACGTCCGAAGGCAACTATCTATTGGCCAGAGTTACGGTACATCCTATGTACCCAATATACATACATATATGCATGAGCATGTTATAACATATCATCAACATACACCTCCAACCACTACCCCCAAGGGACATGGTAGAGCACAAACGGAGATTAACCCCAGTACCAAAGGATTACCTTGTTGAAGCCCCCTCTCTAGGTAACTCTAATGCAAGGTACAACTGAGCTTGGTCCAACCAGAAATGCCTACAAACAGGTCATTCCCATATCAATTAGGACCACATAACCATATATACTTGGTTATTCAAGAATTCATACAATTTCCTTAAGCACTTACCACAATCCTTTTGGTCAAAGACCAAAGGCAATCCACTAAGCTCACTGTTCGAAGTTCACATCCGTGGGAGGCAACCTACAATGACCACACAAGAATCATCAATACCATGGTGCAACCAAGTCAAAATACAAAGCACCACACTCCCACACACACACATAGGTTCGGCCTTTTGGCCAAAAATACCTAGTCATGTTCTTAATTTTATTTCAATGTTCCAATAGCTTCCTAAGCTTACCAAAACACCAAACCAATTCCTTAATTTCATTCCATTACCATTCAACATCATTTTTTTTCCAATTATCCTCCTTTAGGCCAATATCAACACTTAGACATATTCAATGGCTCCACTTCCAATCCACATGCATCAAACCAACATACAACCCATTTAAACATAGTTCACAACCACACAACACCAATTACATGATTTTTACATCATCCATCCTTATCTCTCCTTGAATGGATGAATTGTTCATGTCTATATACCTAGGGATATTCAATCCAAAATCACAATTCCACACATCATACAATCCTCTAATTAACTCATACAAATACTCCACAACTCAATTACACAATCCCACAATATTTCCATTTCACAAAGTCAAGCATACCAATCATGAAATTGCCTAAGTTATCAAACTTTTCACTAATAATGTTTATGAGTTCAATCATCATAAAACATCATTCTAAGACACTTTTATCTAATACGCATTTTCAATTTGAAGTCCCCAACCACATAAATCCACCCATGAAAACTCTAGGTTCATGAAACTCAATCCATCAAATTAACCAATGAAAAGTGTGGAAACTTACCCACAATCAAGGCCTAGGACTCCTCCACACAATACCCAAGCAATGGAGGATCAAACAACTCCAAGGACACCAAAATCCTTCACAAAACCATGACAACGGGTGTCACTTTTCTCCCAATCTAGCAAGTTTCATGCCTTGAAAGTACCATGGTTGGGTTTGGATGGTTGTTTACTTGAAGTTTCATGTGGTGGAAGTTGTGTTTTGGTTGTGTTTTGATGGAGTTTGGAAGAGATGAAGTTTTGAACAAAAACTTGCACAAAGATGAAGGGGGCTCGGGTTTGAGAGAAATAAGGGGAGGAATAGGATGATGCAATAGTGATTTGGCCATGTGGCATAAGTCTACTTAAGTGGGGTGGGTCTCACCGCCACCTCACGCGATTCAAATTAATTCAAATCTCCCGCTTAAACCACTAAACGTCCATTAATTTATAGACTATTTAGAAACTTCAATCTTTAACATTCATCAATATCCTTTAATTTCCCTTGATCAGATGAATCCAGATTTTTTCAGGTCGTTTGGTGAAATCATAGTTTTAAGCTGTTATGCGCACTGTGGGCACGTTTCCCCAAAAACCCTAATTTCCATCAATTTTCTTCAGAAATCATAATTCCTAGTCCTATATATTATTTATAACTTATTTCCAAACCTAGAGCTCAAAATTTATTCGGCAAGATTTTCGGTGCAACTGTACCGCTGTATTTTTACCCGCTATTCATCATTTTTCCATAAATTTGCCTAACCACTCAATTTTTCGTTCTGAATCCATTTTCAGGGTTAGTTTTTCCATTTAAGACCTTCTACTCAAATTTCCTTTCCTAGGGTTACGTGTTTGGCAAATTATTATTTTATCCTTTTTACGTATTTTGACTCTGAATTCAAGATTTTCACTAATCTTACCCTTTAATCCATATTTTACATATAATTATATGATTTAGAAGTACGATGTGTTATAGGGAGGGGGCGTCACTCAATTGAAAAAAGAAACAAATGTGTGAGTGATGCGGCACTCAGTGCCGCTTGTCCCCCTCTCATAACTCAATGACCCTCATTGGTAAATATCGTGAATCGAATAGCAAATTGAAAAATTAAAGGAGTAAAAATAATAAATGGGTCAAAGAGCCGTCATAAGATCATTGTCATTGATTTACTCATAAATAGTTATGATTCTTGTACATGACATAATCATGTTAGCTAACACATAAGAAGATTTACTTCAAGTTTCGTTGCATTTTAACTAACTAAATATAAGAATTTTATAACTTATCACATAAACATAAATTTCAATTTAATATAACTTACGGTTATCCATGATTATTACGGGACGAGGGATTTCAACTCTAATATTGTGACAAAAGAAACTATACTAATGCATAAGAGAATTTTAGAACTTTACCTATAATAACTTGAAAAACAACTGTGGATGATCAAGATTTTATAAGACATAGGATTATTTATTCCCAAGTAAAAGTGCATTTCAATTGAGAAATCATATATTTAGTAAAGGAAGATAGTGCATAAGAAAATTATCTCCATATGAAAGTGAGGATTTTCTTTGATTTACATAAGGTTTAATAAATTTTACTTGGGAAAAATATGTCTTTTTAAAGGATACAAATATAGATCCTTTTAAAAGAGAGATAGACACAAAGATGTGTGGGTCTTACTGAAAAAATAAAGAAAAAAAAATAAAGGCATAGTTTTCACCTTTTAGTATCTATCTCTCTCTTAAAAAGACCTAAGAGGGTGTATTAGATTGAGATTTCAAAGGATTTTAATGGATTATTTTTGGACAAAAAAATTCATTGGTATTCAATTAGGATTTTAAAGGATTGAAAAAAGTCATGTGGTATTCGATTAGGTTAAAAGACTATTTTAGAGTTCGTCCAAACAGTTGGTATTCAATCAGAATTTTAAACAAAGGAAAAATAATATTGTGGTATAGAAAAATATGACGATTTTAATGAATTTTCTATTGGTGTGAATTTTGCAAGAGTTTTTAGTGAAAAATATAAATAGAATGTTTATTTCACAATCTCACACTAATACTTAGGATTTCTTGAGATTTCTCTATTGCAGTGTCTTCTTTTTCCTTTGGCGAATTGACTCGCTCAAAATCAGGTTCCGTCACTGGAGCTTCGTCAAAGCTCAAAAACAACAGATTTTTGAGTGATTTTCATCACAAAATAACCCAGAAACAACAAACCAACAATATTCTAATATAATCCATCTCAAAAATAGCAGATTTTTTAGAGCTTTTAGAAGTTTAAAAAATGATTTTTCAAGCTATGGATCACGATTTTTCTTATCACAAAAAGATATGATTTTTGTATTAAAAACAACATAAAATAGTGGGAAAACAATAGGGGAACTAAAACCCTCAAACCAATTTTTATTTTACATCAATGAAACAATATCAATTTAAAGAAAAATTGAAACTTTTATATTACGAACCCTATATTTCATAATAATACATTTATGAACGAAATTCCTTCGCTATAGAAAATGATTTCAAACAATTTTTGTGTCAATAGATAACTAAAGACTTTTTTTTCAAAAGCCTCAAAGTAATTTAAGGTTTCAATGTATAGATTGAAAATAATTTGAGAAATTTTCTAAACTTTCATGTAATAAAATCCAAAAATTCATATTCGTAATTTTCTTAGAATATTGAATAAAAACATGCATATGATATATGGTTAGAAAACTCTCATCTCGTAGAACAAAAACCCCCAAGGTTTCCAAGATCAATTGCAAAAATTTCCAAACGAAATTTTATCATAAACTTTAGGTTTTATATGCAAATTTAGAATTTTTTTAATAAATAAAAAATTGGATTTTACAATCACATATGCATAGCTCTAATACCAAATAAAGAAGATAATTTTCAACTCATTGGTCAAAATGAAGAGCGTGAACGAGAAAATGCTAATGTGTGGAGGACTAGTATAACTTTAGATATGTGGAGAGTTGTTTCTTAGTAATTTTGAATGTTTGTTAAAAATTATTATATTTCACAGATTGAGAAAATTATATTCGGTTTTACTTTTATTATATTAATATCATTGCATTTCTTTGTTTTTTTATTGACTTTTGTAATTTTAAATATTTGTTAAAAATTCATATGATTTTTTAAATCTTCTAAATCCATTTCGTCCTTTCAAATCTTATAAATTATATTAAGATACTTTAAAATCCAATATTATGAAATCTTAATTGTAAACAAATTCTTTTAAAAGGTCTTTAAAGTCCCTCCAATTTTAAATAGTCTTTTAAAATATATAAGATTTTTGGGGAATGATATACTTACCACCAAAACAGTTTACAACTGTAAGGACCCTCACCGTTAATTAAGGAAGTTAATTAAATAAATATGAGAATTATGAAATAATTCCATAATTGACCCTAATAATTATGATAAGGCTTAATTAATGTTGGTAAGTGATTAATAATGCTGAAAGTCACTTTTCTGACGAAAAGTACAGATACCGGTTCGGCACCTCGGTATAAATGCGTACCGATGAAGTATCCCGGATAATTATGAAAAGTGTGTATATGTCACTAGAATAATATATAGGACTTGTAAATCAAGTTTCAAGTTAAAATAATGAGAACTGGTGCCAGAACTGATACTGGCTATGGAAAGCGCGTACTGGAAAATAAAATAAAAACATGATAAATCTTAGAAAAATGAGTAGATTCAGAATCCTGAGTTTGGGATTAAAATGCTAAGCGTAGCTATTAGCGCTAATACAACGCGATTAAAAGTTAATGAGGCTATATAAGGCCTTGGCACAGATATTTAGGTCATTTCTCTTGTGCCTACGTGAAGTTTCTGAGAGCTTGGCTGCTGCCACCCTTCCCCTTTATTCTCCATGCATGAGAAAACACCAAGTCACCTCTTTTCTTTGATTTCTTCATCTTTAATCAAGTAAACACTTGGGTGTGAGTATTGGAGAGTGAGAAAAGTGTAATCTTCTGAGTTGTGGGGGTTGTGAGTGTGTTGGGAAGGGGCTGTTTCTGAGTTGTGTGGTGTGGGAGTGTTTTCTTGGGTTGTTAGAGCTCCAAGAAGGAAACTTTGTGAAGAAAGGACCTTGCTTGAGTGGTATTTTCGTGTACCTTTGGAGTCAGCACCTTGGGGCTGACTTGTGAGCTCCAAGAGCACCTTTGGTTTGCTGTTTTGAACCTTGGGTAAGTGTCACCACCTTTGATCATGATTTTCTTAGTTAAAAGTTGAGTCTTGGCATGTTAATGAGTTAAATGGGTAACCAACCAGTATATGAACCTAAATGGGCTTAAAGATGCATGCTTTAACGTTTAGAAGTGTTAAAAATGGAACCTTGAAAGTGATATCTCGCGAAATGCAGAAACTGCATTCTGTCGCGAAATATCCGAATATGATATCCGGATATTAATATGCAGATATGGGGTCTTGTGATATCCAAATATGGATATCCGGATATGATATCCGGATATGCATATCGGATATAGGATATCCGGATATGTCCCCGACATATATCCGGATATTCTGGGTTTGCGTGAACAGTAACGGTACTGTTCATACAGAATGGTATTGTGGGTTTGAGGACCTTAGAATGATGAAGTTGGAATTCTGTAATGACTTGTTAAGTCAGAATCTATGTGATTAAGGGCTTGTGGCTTTATGAGAAGCCTAAAGACATGAAATGTAAAAGAGAAACGTTGTCTTTATGTTATATGCTTATGAGCTATAGTTGTTGATATGATTGCTGGTCCAAAACAGATTGTGATTCTGCTGTGTTTGGGCTTTGAACTTGTGTGGACTCTTGGTTTGGATAGTTAGCTTGCAAGGTAAGCTTTCGTGTCCTCGGTTTAGCCATTGTTTGTTCCACCATTTCCCATGGGGGGATGGTTATATGCATGATGTGTTTTCATGTATTGTTTTACTGAGATGCTATTGAACTGTTAAGTGAAAGTGCTATATGATATGTATGTGGTGTTCCGCCTAGACATGAAGCCATGGGGTGGTCCTGTGGGCGGGTACAGCATGAGCGTGTACTTATGTGGGTAATAGACGTATTCCTGCATTTCTCTAATCAGTAGAATAGTTATAACACACATGACATGATTATCTACTGCATTGCACTAATTTTGGAACTGATATTGAATTACTGCTTTTAGAACTTATATTGCACGTGTAAGTGAGCTTGGGGTGGAAGATCCTTGAGGACCCCTTGTCTTACTGAGATTTCTGTTTAGAGATCTCACCCCACGTTTGGGGCATATATTTCAGGTTCAGGTAATGCGGGGGTTGAGATCTCTAGCGGCGGGAGGCCGGAGCTTAGCTGATATTGCTGTTTATATGATGATATGTTTGGATGCTGGATTATATTTGCTGATGATATGCTATTAGCTTGTTATTATTATGTTGATGTTGTTGAAACTATGTTTGGCTTTGTTGCCTTATTTGGTGAGCATGGGGATTGTCCATGCCACATTGATTGACTATGTCTTAGTTTAGATTTGAGTTGTAATAATGTATCAGGATTACGTCCGGGCTACGTGTTGTAGTTCCGTGAATTTAGATACTCACACTTATCTATATATTGAGGTATTTTAGTTAGCTGTCTTTTGCAATTTACATACAGGCAATGTTTTGAAAATGAATTAGGTAATTCAACGTGGTAATGATAATGACGTCATAATTGAACAGAAAAAGATATTCCGCAAATTTTAATTAACCGTGGCTTAATACGATGACATGTTAACAAACTGGGTTAACACGGGGTGTTACATTTTATGGTATCATAGCACTTTATAGGGAAAAGCCTGTATGTATTGCAATAACTTAGGATGTTTTGATGTGAGTCGTGTCTGTGTGTTCTCTCCATTCGATTTTGTTATGATAATGCATATGTGACCACACTGTGTGGGCTTGATCAACTCATTCTTTGTGTAACATGTGCAGAGTCATAGTACTATCTCGGAGGAACCGAGACACTAGCGAGGATCAACCTGATCCTGTACTGGCTGCATTGGCTGAGATGCAGGCGGCTCGACAAGCCGACCAGGAGGACATGAGAATGGCAAACCAGGCTATGCTGGACACCGTTAGAGAGGCGAACAGGAAATCCACTGAGGATGTATTGGAGGCGAACCTCCTGGCGGACATGACTATGATGAGGGTCATGTTGGAAGAGATGAGATTTGGTCCTGCTGTTGGTCAGTTTCCTCCGCCACCACCGCCACCGCCACCACTTTCACCTCCACCTAGCCTTCAGGACGAGAGCCTGAGTCGTGTTGTGGGCACTGGTCAACTCACTGGGGTGATGGAACCCTATGTGGAGCCTGCTGAAGACCGTGATGTGATTGACCGTTGGCTTAATGCTTTCCGTAAGCATAAGCCACCTACCTTCGATGGATCGTATGATCCTATTGCTGCGGCGAGATGGCTTCAGGCGCTGGACAAGATTTTCCATGTGATGCAGTGTACTGACCTGCAGAAGCTGATGTTCGCCACATATATGCTGGAGGGCGATGTCCATGAGTGGTGGATGAACACCTCTCACGCTTTTGAGATGCAGGGTCATGTTATGACATGGCCATTCTTTGAGGATTGCTTTATGGGTCGATACTTCCCTTATGATGCGCAGGAGAGGAAGCAGGGGGAGTTCGACAGGTTGGTGCGGGGCTCGTTGTCTGTTGACGAGTCCCTGGCGAAGTTTAATGAGCTAGTCAAGTTCGCTCACTTTCGGATGGCTATGCCTACTCCGACCTTTTTGGCTGCTAAGTTCTGCAGGGGACTTACTGAGGAGATTGCAGAGCGTATCGCTGGAGCAGCATCGAGAGATTTTGGTACACTGGTACAGCAGTGTAAGGACATTGAGGATGTCTGCATTACGAGTAAGGCCAAGAGGGCCAAGATTGCTGAGACCAAGGGAACTGGTAGTTCCACTTCCTGGAAAGACAGGAAGTTTGCTGGTAAGGGCAAAGAGAAGCAGTTGGCGGCTAGGCAAGCGCTAAATCAGTTCAAGAGGACTACGACTCAGAGGAGTACAACGAGACCTCCTACTCCCAGATGCACGGGATGTGGGAAGGTTCATCTGGGGCCGTGTGCTACCGGACAGACTTTATGTTTCCAGTGTGGCAAGGAGGGCCACTATGCTAGAGAGTGTCCGTCGTCGACGGCGAGAGCTGCAGCAGTTCGGGCAGTTCCATTACAGATGGTTCCCCTTCCACCTACAGCGGCACCTATTGTGCCACCTGCCACGGGGCGAGTTTACACTTTGGATTGGCAGCAGTCGGACCGAGCTCCGAACCTTGTCAGAGGTACTGTTTCCATTGGGGCATCTTCTGTTGATGTATTGTTTGACTCCAGGGCTACGCATTCCTTCATTGCTACCTCGATTGATATGGGGCTTAAGTTGCCCATGTCTGTGCTTTCTCCACCGTTGCGGGTGACTACCGCCACCGGGGAAAAATGTGATTCTACCACTGTTCATCGCGTAGCGTTTCAGTGGGATGGCCGTGAGTTCTCGGTAGATCTGATATGATTGCCGATGGTCAATTTGGAGATTAATCTGGGCATGGATTGGTTGTCCAGAAATTGTGTGATGATTGACTATTGTGCCAAGCGAGTGGTGATGTCTCCGTGTGACTCCACAGCCAGTTCCTCGCCTTATATATCATTACTGCAGGCTAGGAGAGCCTTGAGTGCTGGGGCATTCGGATATGTCATGTTGGGAGGTTTGGTGAGTGGGGCACATGAGGATATCACTGGCATTCCTGTGGTGAGGGAATTCCTCGAGGTATTTCCTGAGGACATCCCTGAGTTTTCGCCGCAGAGGGAGATAGTTCTCCATTGACTTATTACCTTGTGTGGGGCCCGTTTCATTGGCTCTATATCGGATGTCGCCACCAGAGTTGGCGGAGCTGAAGAAGCACATTGAGGACCTTTCAGGGAAAGGCTTCATTCGACTGAGTGTGTCTCCATGGGGAGCACCGGTCATTTTTGTGAAAAAGAAAGACAGGACTATGTGATTGTGCACCGACTACAGGCAGTTGAACAAGGTGACAATCAAGAACAAGTATCCCCTTCTGCGTATTGATGATCTATTGGATCAACTGAAGGGTGCTTGTGTGTATTCAAAGATCGATCTCCGGTCTGGATACCATCAGATTCGGGTGAAGTCGGAGGATGTCCCAAAGACTGCGTTTCGTTCGAGATACGGTCACTATGAGTATTTGGTGATTCCTTTTGGACTCACCAATGCACCCGCAAAGTTCATGGATTACATGAACAGAATTTTCCAGCCGTACCTGGATCAGTTTATGATCGTCTTCATTGACGACATATTGATTTACTCCAAGACTGAAGAGGAACATGCTGAGCACTTGAAGATTGTGTTGCAAGTGCTGAAGGAGAAAAAGCTTTATGCTAAGCCTTCCAAATGTGAATTTTGGCTCAAGTCCGTAAAGTTTTTGGGACATGTGATTTCTGCAGAGGGAGTCGCAGTGGATCCTAACAAGATTGAGGCCGTGCTAGATTGGGAGAGGCCAAAGACGGTAACCGAAGTGAGGAGTTTTCTGGGTTTGGCAGGTACTACCGGAGGTTCATCAAGGGATTTTCCATGCTGGTTCTTCCATTGACTCGCCTTACCCGTAAGGAGACTCCATTTGTTTGGACTCACGAGTGTGAGGAATATTTCCAGGAGTTAAAGAAGAGACTGACTACCGCACTTGTGTTGGTCCTTCCTGATCCTGCTGAGGAAGTTGAGTTGTACACCGACACCTCCGGAAAGGGGCTCGAATGTGTGTTGATGTAGTTGAGCAAGGTGATTGCCTATGCTTCGAGGCAGTTGAAGCCTCATGAAGAGAACTACCCGACTCATGATTTAGAGTTGGCTGCTATTGTGTTTGCTTTCAAGATTTGGAGGCATCATCTCTATGGCATGAAGTTTGCAGTGTTCAGAGATCACAAGAGTTTGAAGTACCTGTTCGATCAGAAGGAGCTGAACATGAGATAGAGAAGATGGATGGAGTATCTAAAGGACTACGACTTTGAGTGGAAGTACCATCCTGGCAAGGCCAATATGGTAGCTGATGCTTTGAGTCGAAAATCTGTGAGTCTATCCAGTTTGACCATGGGTGATTATGATATCATCGAACAGTTTCGAGATCTGACGGTGACCTCTTTGTTTGGGGGTGCACTTCTCAAAATGGAAACCGTGCAAGTTGAGAACGAGCTCATGGAGAAGATCAAAGAAGCGCAAGTGCAGAGAGAGTGCCTAGATTATGTGAAGAACCAGGACGGTGTGTCTTGGAATGAGGATGGACTGTTGACCTTTTAGAAGAGGATTGTGGTTACTCGAGGTCCGTTGACTGTTGAAGTGATGACAGAGGCTCATAAAGGCCAGTTTAATGTCTACCCTGGTGCTACAAATATGTACCAGGATTTGAAGATGAATTATTGGTGGCCGGGCATGAAGAAGGACATAGCTGTGTTTGTGTCTAAGTGTCTGATATGCCAGAAGGTAAAGATAGAACACCAGAAGCCGTCTGGTAAACTTCAACCTCTTGAGATTCCGGAATAGAAATTGGATAGCATTTTCATGGACTTCGTGGTGGGATTGCTGAAGACTCGGGCTGGTTGCGACTCTATCTTGGTCATTGTGGACAGATTGACCAAGTCTGCCCACTTTCTTCCACTGAAGGTGAGCTTCACTACTGAGCAGTTGGCCAGACTATATGTTTGCGAGATTGTGAGACTTCACGGGGTGCCCGAGAGTATCATTAGTGATAGGGACTCGAAGTTCACATCTCGGTTGTGAGAGACACTGCAGGAGGCTTTTGGTACCCAGTTGAGACTGAGTACAGCCTATCACCCTCAGACTGACGGACAAATTGAGCGAACCATCCAGACATTGGAGGACATGTTGAGGGCTTGCACTTTGGAGCAGGGTTCAACATGGGATAGGTACCTGCCATTGGTTGAATTTTCGTACAACAAATGTTTCCATGCTAGCCTGGACATGGCACCCTACGAGGCATTGTATGGTAGGAGGTGTCGGACTCCTACCTGCTGGTCTGAGGTTGGAGATAAGGAGCTATTTGGCTTGGACGTACTTTGTCCAAGATACTACCCTGCAGATCCAGTTGATCAGGGAGAAGCGGAAGCAGGCGCAGAATCGCCAGAAGAGTTACTACGATGTCAAGCATCGATTGGAGTTCAGTGAGGGTGAGAACGTGTTTGTGAGACTTTCACTTGTCACCGGTGTTGGTCGGGCACTCGGAGTGAGGAAGCTTAGCCTGCGATTCATTGGGCCATACCAGATTCTTGGTAGGGTAGGGCCTGTTGCCTACCGGCTTGCCTTGCCTCTGAACTTGGCCAACATCCACGACGTGTTTCATGTGTCCCATCTTCGCAAATATGTAGCGGATCCTGCGCACGTGGTGTAACCAGATGATGTGGAGGTTCGGGAGAACCTAAAGACTCCCGTCAGACCACTCAAGATCCTCGATCGTGGCGAGAAGCAGCTGAGGAGCAAGATCATTCCGATGGTCAAGGTGCAGTGCACTGGGAGAACTCCTGATGAGTGCACTTGGGAGCGAGAGGGCGAGCTTCTCCGGCAGTACCCCGACTTCCGAGACAAGTATGTTTCTGATTTTGAGGACAAAATCCTTAAAAAGGTGGGGTGAATGTAATGACCCTCACCGTTAATTAAGGAAGTTAATTAAATAAATATGAGAATTATAAAATAATTCCATAATTGACCCTAATAATTATGATAAGGCTTAATTAATATTGGTAAGTGATTAATAATGCTGAAAGTCGCTTTTCTGACGAAAAGTGCATATACCGGTTCGACTCCTCGGTATAAATGCGTACCGATGAAGTATCCCGGAAAATTATGAAAAATGTGTATATGTCACTAGAATAATATATAGGACTCGTAAATCAAGTTTCAAGTTAAAATAATGAGAACTGGTGCCAGAACTGATATTAGCTATGGAAAAACGCGTACTCGAAAATAAAATAAAAATATGATAAATCTTAGAAAAATGAGTAGGTTCAGAATCCTGAGTTTGGGATTAAAATGCTAAGCGTAGCTATTAACGCTAATACAGCGCGATTAAAAATTAATGAGGCTATATAAGGCCTTGGCACAGATTTTTAGGTCATTTCTCTTGTGCCTACGTGAAGTTTCTGAGAGCTTGGCTGCTGCCACCCTTCCTCTTTGTTCTCCATGCATGAGAAAACACCAAGTCACCTCTTTTCTTTGATTTCTTCGTCTCTAATCAAGTAAACACTTGGGTGTGAGTATTGGAGAGTGAGAAAGGTGTAATCTTCTGAGTTGTTGGGGTTGTAAGTGTGTTGGGAAGGGGCTGTTTCTAAGTTGTGTGGTGTGAGAGTGTTTCCTTGGGTTGTTAGAGCTCCGAGAAGCAAACTTTGTGAAGAAATGACCTTGCTTGAGTGATATTTTCGTGTACCTTTGGAGTCAGCACCTTGGGGTTGACTTGTGAGCTCCAAGAGCACCTTTGGTTTGCTGTTTTGAACCTTGGGTAAGTGTCACCACCTTTGATCATGATTTTCTTAGTTAAAAGTTGAGTCTTGGCATGTTAATGAGTTAAATGGGTAACCAACCAGTATATGAACATAAATGGGCTTAAAGATGCATGCTTTAACGTTTAGAAGTGTTAAAAATGGAACCTTGGAAATAATATCTCGTGAAATGCAGAAACTGCATTCTGTCGCGAAATATCTGGATATGCATATCCGGATATGGGATATCCGGATATGTCCCCTACATATATCCGGATATTCTGGGTTTGCGTGAACAGTAACGGTACTGTTCATACAGAATGGTATTGAGGGTTTGTGGACCCTAGATTGTTGAAGTTGGAATTCTGTAATGACTTGTTAAGTTAGAATCTATGTGATTAAGGGCTTGTGGCTTTGTGAGAAGCCTAAAGACATGAAATGTAAAAAGAGAAGTGTTGTCTTTATTTATATGCTTATGAGCTATAGTTGTTGATATGATTGCTGGTCCAAAACAGATTGTGATTCTGCTGTGTTTGGGCTTTGAACTTGTGTGGACTCTTGGTTTGGTAGCTTGCAAGGTAAGCTTTCGTGTCCTCGGTTTCGCCATTATTTGTTTCACCATGTCCCATAGGGGGATGGTTATATGCATGATGTGTTTTCATGTATTGTTTTACTGAGATGCTATTGAACTGTTAAGTGCAAATGTTATATGATATGTATGTGGTGTTCCGCCTAGACAGGAAGCCATGGGGTGGTCCTGTGGGCGGGTACAACATGGCGTGTACTTATGTGGATAATAGACGTATTCCTGCATTTCTCTGATCAGTAGAATAGTTATAACACACATGACATGATTATCTGCTGCATTGCACTGATTTTGGAACTGATATTGAATTACTGCTTTTAGAACTTATATTGCACATGTAAATGAGCTTGGGGTGGAAGATCCTTGAGGACCCCTTGTCTTACTGAGATTTCTGTTTAGAGATCTCACCCCACGTTTGGGGCACATATTTCAGGTTCAGGTAATGCGAGGGTTGAGACCTCTAGCGGCGGGAGGCCGGAGCTTAGCTGATATTGCTGTTTATATGATGATATGTTTGCATGCTGGATTATATTTGCTGATGATATGCTATTAGCTTGTTATTATTATGTTGATGTTGTTGAGACTATGTTTGACTTTGTTGCCTTATTTGGTGAGCATGAGGATTGTTGATGCCATATTGATTGACTATGTCTTAGTTTAGATTTGAGTTGTAATAATGTATCAGGATTACGTCCGGGCTACGTGTTGTAGTTCCGTGATTTTAGATACTCACACTTATCTATATATTGAGGCATTTCAGTTAGTTGTCTTTTGCAATTTACATACAGACAATGTTTTGAAAATGAATTAGGTAATTCAACTTGGTAATGATAATGACACCATAATTGAACAGAAAAAGATATTCTGCAAATTTTAATTAAGGTGGCTTAATACGATGACATGTTAACAATCCGGGTTAACACGGGGTGTTACAACAACCTTTACAATTAACCCAATCACCGTTGATTTTCATCTATCTGACGGTTATAATTTATTGAAAAATTATTGGGTGGTATTTATTAATTAATTATTAATTTCTATAAATTATAACCGTTAGATTGACGGAAATCAACAGTGATTAGGTTGATTGTAAATGTGATAAATTTTTTTGGTTGTAAGTATATTCTTTCCCAATATTTTTTATCTCAAAAAAAGCCTTTTAAAATTTTAATCTAATACACGAGCACATCTTTGGTATTACTGTAGTATGTATTCCTTTACTAAAAGTAGAAAATAGTGATGGTTTAAGAAAAAATAACCATACAAAAAAAGGGTAAATTGATATAAAAAAATATATTATTTTTTTCAAATTAAGTAAATAGTACATTGAGTCTTGAGTACTCTCTCAAGGTATTTCCCTAATACACCCCTTAAGTTTATATCCTCGCACACCATTTTTTCTATTTTATTTTCATTTATATAAATTCTCTAAATTAAAAACAGACCAAAGAAATAAAAATAAATAAATAATTTGCACAATAGTGTTTTACTTCGTCAAAAACGGACGGTCGAGATCCTGAGTTGATCTCGAACGTACGGTTGTGCCTGTTCCGGTGCAGTGTTCTTTTCAATCGAAGCCAGTATCGCAGCTCTGTTTCCTTCTCTAGTTTTGGAATACCGATTCAGGGTACCGAAGGAGAAGAAGAAGCCATTGAAATGGCGAGCTATCTGTGGAGAAAATATGCAGATTATTTGTACACAAAGTGGGAGAAAACCTTCCTTTGGGACATGGTTGAACCTTTCAGAAGACCCAAATCCTTTCCTCCTTTGGTCACTCTTTATGTTACTGCTTTCTACACTGGAGTCATTGGTGCTGCCATCACTGAACAACTCTACAAGGTTCTTTTTTTTTTTTGTTATTATTATTATAAAGTTTTCAATTTTTTTTGTGGGTTTATTTTTTTAATCTGTTTAGTGTTCTTTATTTTTATTTTATTGTGTTTTATATTTTGTTTCTCTCAACTGTGGCACTGATTGGATATCAATAATTTTAAACATATAATTCTGAGGGGTTTTTATCTGTACTGTGTGATGGGTTTGAAAGGAGAAAATTGGTGAAACTTTTGTTTTGTGTGCCTAGTGTTAGTTGTTGTTTGGGATTCTATTGGTTATTGACTCCAAATACAATAGCCTTTTCATGACCAGTGTGATGGGGTTGTTTAGAACATTTTGTGGGCTGTGGCTGCTCTAATGGGGTTTTCTTGTGATGGGGGTTCTTTCTCTTAAGTTGGAACGCCAAAGAAATTTAAATAGAGAAGATTTTGGACATTAGAAAACATGATTTTGTTGGGATTTTTCCAAGTGCTAGTGTTAGCTTGCAGCTAAACACGGCAACTCATTTCAAGGCAAAACTCTTTGTCCTTTTTCTTTTCTTTTTTTTACTTCCTATTTTCTTCCTTATAACAAGTTTGCATTTTGTTTTTGGTTCGTGTTGTTGTTTGTATTCCAAGGAATTTCAGTTTTTGCAGTTTTCATTTTCCGGCGTTGGTTGCAGTTGTTGGACTTTGGATGCTTTCAATTGAATTGCAGTCACAATTTTCAAACTATTGTTTTGAATGTTTAGTTACTAGGGATCTTGATTCTTGGTTCGGGATTTTGGGATAGTTTTTGTAGAAAATCAGAATTCAAACATGTTTCCGTTTTTATTTCCTATTAATTAGGATTGATTATGATTGATTAGGATTGATTGTGATTGATTAGAATTGATTGTGATTAGGATTGATTAGTCATCGCTTAGTCATTCTTAGCGATTCTTTCTTGTATAAATACTCACTCATGTAAATTATTCAATATATATATACAAAAACTTCTTTTCAATATGGTATCAAGAGCGGGTTCGTTCCTACCCTAATTCAAATCTGAAATAACTATCCAAACACTTCCATCACCGTCAAACACCTCCTAAACACCTCCTTGAATCTGTCCAACACAGAAACCTAGTCTACTAACCTTCGATCAAGAAAGTGAGGTGACCATTCGACTCAGAAGGATCCGACGAGTCGACCGCTGCTGGACGCATCGCCGTCAACCGCCGCACGCGCCGTCACACGCACGGCCAGTCTCCGGCGCGTGAGCTCCACGCGCCGCCTTCCCAACGTCTTTTTCCGCCGCGACTTGCACAGACCTTCTCGCCGGCTTCTCCCCTTCCTGTTCCAGAGGTCAGGTAAAAAATTTACAAAACTTGATTTTTCATCAACGGTCAACCCTTCTCTTTCTATTCATGGCTTCCTCAAAACACTCTTCCGCCTCCTCATCTGCCCCAAATTTTCAGTCCTCTGGAGACAACTTAGGTTTGCAGATCACCAATCACCGGTTGAACGGTAAGAATTTTCTGCAATGGTTTCAATCAGTTAAGTTGGTCATCCGGGCAAAGGGTAAGATGGGCTATCTTGAGGGAAGAATTAAGAAACCTACTAAGAATTCTCCTGATTATGACGATTGGGAGATTAATAATTCCTTGGTCATGGCTTGGCTGACTAATTCCATGGAACCACAGATTGGCCAAACCTATCTGTTCTTTGATACTGCCAAGGAAATTTGGGATGCTGTTCAACAGAATTACTCCGATCTGGAGAATACCTCTCAAGTTTTTGAACTGAGAAATAAGTTGAGAGACTTTCGTCAAAGGGGTATGACTGTTACTGAATATTTTACTGCACTAACGAATTTATGGCAGGAATTGGATCTTTATTATGCATCTGATCTTAAGGGATTGGAAGCTAATACCCAATTTAAAAAACACTTGGAGAAGGAAAGACTGTATGATTTCCTTGCCGGACTCAACCGAGATCTTGATGAGGTTCGTGGTCGAATATTGGGGCAGCGACCGTTACCTTCACTTGCTGACGCCTTTGCTGAAGTTCGTCGAGAAGCCAGTAGACAGAGAGTCATGCTGGGAGAAAAGGAGTCGCTTGATAAGCCTGATGATATGTCTGCATTAGCTGCCAACCGTACCATTGACCGTTCCTCCGGAGAATCAAAACGGGATGGTCGTCCATGGTGCACCCACTGCAATAAAATTGGTCATACCCGTGAGAAATGTTGGGAAATCCACGGGAAACCTGCAAATTGGAAGCCCAAAGGACAAAATAAAGGTTGTGCATATCAGGTCTCTACTGATGACAAGGTTGATGAGCCTCATGCATCCTCTGACTCTGATGGTGTCTTTCTTAGCAAGACTCAGTTTGAACAACTTCAGAGACTTTTGACTCAACCTCCTAAGGCCACTAGTCATGTGGTCCAGCAAGGTACAACTTTCCATGTTGATAGTCAAAATCATTGGATCCTTGATTCTGGAGCCTCTGGTCATATGACAGGTAATCTTGGCTTGTTTTGTTCATACACTCCATATTCTGAACCTTCTCGGGTCAAGATCGCCGATGGCAGTTTTTCCCAGATTGCGGGACACGGAACCATTAAACTTTCTGAGCTGATTACTTGGACATCAGTTCTTTATGTTCCTTCTCTGACTTGTAATCTCATTTCCATTAGCAAGCTCACCTCTGAGTTGCATTGCTTTGCTAAATTCTTTCCACATGGTTGTGTTTTTCAGGAACAGGACTCGGAGAGGATGATTGGCAGTGCTAGAGAGGATGGTGGACTTTACTACTTTGAGGAGGATGTTACTCATGAAGCTGTTTTCGTAGAAAAAAACTCTATGTTTCCTTTTGATTCATGTAATGATGTTATGTTGTGGCATCGTAGGCTAGGCCATCCAAATTTTATTTATCTTCAGAAGTTGTTGCCAAACTTATTTATTAATAAAAGTCCAAGTTTGTTTTCTCGTCAAGCATACTCGTGCTCATTATCCTTCTAAAGTTCACCATGACTCTTCCCCATTTTCCTTAATTCATAGTGACATATGGGGTCCAGCCCGTGTTAAAAATATTTCAGGTACTCGATGGTTCATTACCTTCATTGATGACCATTCTCGAGTCTGTTGGGTGTATCTTCTAAAGGATAAGTCCGATGCTGCATTCGTGTTTAAAAAATTTCATGCCATGGTTCAAACCCAATTCCAAGTTGCTATACAAATTCTTCGTACAGATAATGGCAAAGAGTATTTTAACTCTATTCTTGGAGAATATCTTTCCCAACATGGCATCCTTCACCAAAGCTCGTGTCCTGACACACCCCAACAAAACGGAGTTGCGGAAAGAAAAAACCGACATCTCCTTGAAGTTGCTCGGGCTCTTATGTTTACCACTAGTGTTCCTAAATATCTTTGGGGAGAGGCAATTCTCACTGCCTCGTATCTGATAAATCGAATGCCATCTCGCATTCTGAAATTTCAGTCTCCTCTTTCTAGTCTTGTTCGTATCTTCCCTTCCTTCCGAGGTGTCTCCTCCTTACCTCTCAAGTTATTTGGTTGCGTTGTATTTGTCCATATTCCCTCCCATCAACGGTCTAAGCTTGATCCTAAGTCTCTTCAGTGTGTCTTTATTGGTTATTCTCCTACTCAACATGGCTATAAATGTTATTCACCCTCTCTTCGTAAGGTCTTTGTCTCTATGGATGTCACTTTTTCTGAGAATGACCCTTTCTTCCCCTCGACTTCTCTTCAGGGGGAGTCTATAGGAGTAGATGAAGATCAGTCATGGGAACCTACTGATGCCACGGTATTACCTCTATTTTTGGAAACAGGGGGAGCTACAGAATCCTCACCATCAAGAGCCTCCTCAAGATGGGGACAAGTTTATAGCAGGCGAAAGCCTCCTCAAAGTGTGAATAACCCAGAGCCTCTACACTGCCAGGATTCTGAACCATGTTCTAGTTCCAGCACCCCAATACTTGAGTGTCATGGTGAAAATGATCTACACTTGCCCATTGCTCTCAGAAAAGGTACTCGATCTTGTACTACTCATCCTATTTCTAATCATATTTCATATGGAAAGTTGTCCCCAGGGTTTCGTACTTTCACTACTATGTTGGATAGTACAAAGATACCGAGAAATATACATGAGGCTCTCAATGATAAAAAAGTTGTCCCCAGGGTTTCGTATCTGTCTTTGAAGAAATGAATGCTTTAGAAAGAAATGGAACTTGGGAGATAGTGACCCTACCCAAAGGAAAACAGGAAGTAGGATGCAAATGGGTGTTTACAATAAAATTCAATGCAGATAATAGCATCAACAGATACAAGGCAAGATTGGTTGCAAAGGGTTTCACTCAGACTCATGGGATAGATTATCATGAGACTTTTGCTCCGGTTGCTAAAGTCAATACCATCCGAGTTCTCTTATCTCTTGCTGCCAATCTAGATTGGCCTCTGCAACAGTTAGATGTGAAGAATGCATTCCTAAATGGTGACTTACATGAAGAAGTCTATATGGATCCTCCACCTGGTTTTGAAAAGGGAAATAGATCAATGTGTAAACTAAAAAGTCTCTATATAGATTGAAACAATCTCCCAGAGAATGGTTCGACAAATTGTCACAAGCAGTCAAAAGAAGAGGCTTCATTCAAGCACAGACTGATCACACTCTCTTCCACAAACACTCTAAGAATGGTAAAATTGCTATTCTTATTGTATATGTAGATGATATAATTCTTACAGGTGATGATATTGAGGAATTGAACACCTTGAAGAAATTTCTAGCAACTCAATTTGAACTCAAAGACCCTGGCACTCTCAAATATTTCCTTGGTATGGAAGTTGCTAGGAGCAAAACAGGCATCACTCTAACACAAAAGAAATATGTTCTAGATCTTTTGTTGGAAACAGGAATGTTAGGGTGTAAACCTGCTGAGACACCTGTGGAACCTAATACCAAGTTAGGTATTGAAGATGGGAATGAGGTGGATAAAGAACAATATCAGCGATTGGTTGGTAAACTAATCTACTTATCTCATACGCGTCCTGACATTGCCTTTGCGGTGAGTATGATTAGTCAATTCATGCACTCACCCAAGGAGAA